>NW_026972199.1:0-186820 GCF_036711695.1 Zophobas morio | reverse complement strand
TTTTAAAAATATTTATATATAAATTTTTTTCTTTTACTTTTCATTTATAGAAAAAAATTTTTTTGTAAAATTTTATTACACAATAAAAATAATTTTTAACATTTATTTTACTATTAAAAATTTGTTATTTATATAAAAAATTATTTTTAAAATTAAAATTTTCTTAATTATTTTTGTTGTTAAGAAATTACTTTGATAGATTTTTTACCATTTAAAAAAATAATTGTTTTAATGCTTTTATTGATAAATTTGTTAAAAAAATAATATAATATAAATAGTAAAAGAATAATAAAAAATACATATTTCTGTAGAATAAATAATAAATATTATAAAACAAATTTATTATAAATTTTTTTTTTTAGTAAGAAAAAAAAATTATTTTAGATATCAATTTTTTATATTTAAGTTATAAAAAAAGTTTAATACTTGTAATAAAATATTAAATATTATTAATAAATAAATTATTTAAAAAAAATTTATTAATAATAAATAATCATAAAAAAAATTAATAAAAATTATAAATTTGTTGAAAATATTAATTTTTTTTTGTTAATAATAAAAGTTTTATTATTTCTACTCATAAATTTATTTAGTAATAATTTTTTAGTTATAAGAAATAATTAATAAATATTGAATAATAATATAAAAATATTAATCATTATCAGTTAATAAATAAAATTTTAATAATATAATAATTTTATTAAAAAAATTTTGAAGTTATTATTGATATTTTTCAGTATAAAATGTTTTTAAAAATATTTTTTAGTAAATATTATTAATTTATAAGAAATAATTCATAAATTTATTATATAATTTTTTATCTAATATAAAAATTTAGATTTTATTAATGAATAAATTATAATCAACATATAGATTCTATATAATTTTACTTTTTGACCATATTTTTTATTAAGAATTATATATTATTGAGGAAATATTTAAGTTAACATAAAACCTTTTTATTAATATAAAAATATTTTTAAATTTTTATTATAAAATATTTTAAAACATATAAAGCTATCATATAACTGATTTTAAAACAAATTTGAATTATTATTAATAAATAAATTATAAATATTGTTTTTATATAATTTTACTTTTTAATAATTTTTTTTAAATTTTTATAAAATATTATTAGAGTTATTATATAATTTTTTTTAGCATGAATCTTTATGAATACTTATTATTAATATTTGGTTCCTACAAAATTATACTTTCTAATAATTTTTTATCAAGAATTATAAATCTATTATAAAAACTATTAAAGGTTATTTTAAACTTATTATCTTTATAAAATATTTATAAATTTTTTTAAAAAAGCTGTAAAAAAAGTATTATCTTAATATTTTTTATTATTAATAATAAAAATATTATATATAATTACTAAATAAATTACAGAATATCACTTTTTTTAAATATTTAAAAATAAATTATAAATTTTTGAAAACATTCAATATTAAAAATTACGTTTTATTACAAATAAAATGTTAATTATTATATATTTTATTTGTTTTATAAAAATAAAAAATAATTTTCAAAAGTATTATAAATTTATAAACAAAATATTTAATTAATTTATTATTATTAAGTTAATATTTTATTATTTAAGAATAATAATAAATAGATTTTTTTTAATTATTCTTACAACAGTAAGAAATATAATTATCGTTTTATTATTATAAATTTATAATAAAAATATCGAATTTATTTATAACTCTTGTTTACAGTATTTTTTTTAATATATAATTCATTATATAATAAAAATATATAAATATATTACTTAATATTAAAAAAAAATTATTATTTATTTCATTATTATAAATTGATAAATAAAATAACAGATTTATTTGTTATTCTTATTACAGTTTATATTTTACTACTATAAAATTTACTATTTAAAAAAAATAAAGAAAATAATAAATAATTTTTTTTATATTTATTTATTAATAAGTAAAATGTTACATAAATTTATTATAATTATTATTTATTTCATTATTATAAATTGATAAGAAAGTATCGAATCTATTATAATACTGATTAAAGTTTATATTTTGTTATCATAAATTTACTCTTTCAGAAAAATAAAAAACTAATGAAAATTTTTTTTATAATTATTTAATTCAAAAGTGAAAAGTTTATAATACTTTCTTATTAATATTAATATTATTTATTTATATTTTTAATATAACTTATAAATTGTGAAAGATCTATAATTTTTGAAAGAAATATAATAAATAAAAAATAAAAATTTTTAAAAAGTAATGAAAAAATTCTCCTTTAAAAAAAACAAAACTTTTTTTTTTTAATTAATTTTATTACAAATAATTCTAAAAGTAATAATAATAATAATAATAATAATGACTATTATAAAGTAAATTTTGTTAGAATTTTTTTTGGAAGGAAAAAAATAAAAATAAAAATTTAGAGAAAAAGAAATTCGTCTTTTTAATTTGACTTATAAAAATAAAAATAAAATTTTAAGTGTTGAAAATTTATTTTGCAACTAATTTATTATTAATATATTATTTCTACGCGTTTATTAAAATTTTTTATATATTTTATACTATTTACTTTGGCTATCTTTTTTCAGGCATTTCTAAAGACTCGAAACTTCTAATTCATAAAAATACTCGAAACCTCCGCGATTATTATTTGAAATTTCAGACGCCGGAAATGTTATTTTTAGTAATAACTTCAATTTTTTCTTTTTTGGTGATTTTTTTGGGAATGAAAATTGCAAGTTGTCTTTTTTTTATTTTCCATCGAATAAATCAAGATTCAAAAAAGTCAAAAAGTAAATCTTAAAAAAATAAATTTTACAATTATTATTATTGAATTGCCCCATCAATAAAAGTTCTAAAGATTTGAAAAAAAAATAGTTTTAATAATTTTTAAAAAATATATTTGATTATTATTTGCCTCAAAAATAAGTTTTTAGAATTCTTGAAGAAAAAGTTTATTATAGCGATTACTTCGTTAAAAAGGCCAAAATAGTTTTAATAAAGCTATAATTAATATATTATATTGTTATTTTGAAATCCTTTAATAATAAGACAATCTTTTTAATAATTCTTATATACACTATACATTATTGCTAGATAAATTGAAAAAATTAAAGTTTACTATTATTCTTGCGTTGCCTCAAAAGTTTTGATAGTTTTCAGTTTTCTGTTAAAAATAAAATTTAACTTTGCTTTATTGTTAAATTGTTTTTATCAAACCAAATAGATTTTATTAAACCTTAAAAAAGTATATTATTGTGAAAGTGCAATTAAAAAAAAAATAAAAAAAAATCCAAAATTGCTATAATAAATCTCAAAAAATATATTTTATTACTATAATAGTGAAATTATTTTAATAACTTTTAAAAGAAAGTTAGTGAAAAATGCGTCAAACTAGTTTAAATAATACTAAATATAACTAGTTTTAGCATTATTATTATTATTATGAACTGCCTCACCAAAAAAGTTAAAATAGTTTCCAGATTTCCTGAAATTATAATTTTTAATTTTTCTTTATTGTTAAAATGCTTTAATATAATCAAATAGATTTTATTAAACCTTAAAATAATAAAAATGAATGTGATGTAAGGCTAAAAATTAAGTTTAAAAAGAAAAAAAGAGATTATTATTGTAGTATACGTTATACTTAAAGCTTGAAAAGTAGGTTTATATGTATTTTTATAGCTTTGTGAATGCCCGAATCTTTTTACTCTTATGCTACGGGCCTGCCTACAAACCTTTTGGAAGCTTTAGTTAGTCGGCAATGTAAGTTCGAAAAACAATTTTTTTGAAATTATCGTCGTCCTGTCTCCTATATAAATGCTATAGCTGTTTACTTGTTCCCGGTTACGGTTTTGAGAATAGCATCTGATAACCTTTATAATAAAACAATCTTTAGATTTTTTTTTTTTTAATTCACTGATTTACAAGGGTATAACCGCGGAATTTTGAAAAAATAGTTATAAATAATAAAAAATAATGAAATTATAATTTTATAGAAATCTCAATGCTCGTTTACATCTTTTATTAATTTTTTAAAAATGTCCTAATTAATTGCTTGCAATATTACAAATAACTTACAGTCAGGAAGCTTTCTTTAAAATTGTTGCTGTACAGCAGCTACATTACTACATGATTTATTAAATAATTTACTATCGCTCAACTTTTTGTTAAATATTAAATTCTTCTGTGTTTACAAGTTGCCGAGTTATTTCCCTTGGGACCCTAAGTTCAGACATAATTTATTATTTTCAAGCCTTTCCACTTAATTGTCTTGTAAAAAGTTTTTATTTTCTATTATACTATTTTTATTAAAGTACACTACAGATTTAAGAGGGGGGGTAAGGAGGCACAGAAATGTTTAAGGTGGACTAGAAACAATCTAGCAGATAAAAAAAACACTCTCATTAGTATATTTTAAGTATTATACTTTCGATTAAATTTTCCAAATATCGAATAAAAGGTAAATACTTAATAAATATCATTACTTCATTTAGCCTTCTGAAGGCAAAAAAATACCCCTTGTAAGTTTGACTTCTAACAATTATACATATCTCGAATTAACTTAGCTTTATGTCAATTAAAATACGTTACATAAATTATTGTACCGCATATTTAAATTAGAAGTTTATTATAAAACTTTTGTAATACTGTTGCACTAGTGAAGCGAGGAGGCCGATTACTCTTTGCTAAAGTATGTAAAATTACTAAATATCAGGGGAGAGAAAGATTTTACTGCTGTTGTAGTCATCATGTACTACTAAACTCGAGTTGTACATAAACTTACCTTTGTTATTAGTAGTTGCATTTAAAGTAGGCTTCAATAACTTTTAGCATTTCTTTGACTTAAATAATGTTTTAGTAGATATTAGCACGCGATTAAAAATTTATCAGTTTCTTTTTTATATAAATGGCTAATAACGTAAGTCGTGCATCCAATGATTTACAAGTAGAAATCTTCCGCATTATGATAGCTCGAAATTTACGGTCCTCTGGTATTTTAATCATCAAGAATAAAATTAAGCTATCAACAACTTTATTATATACTTGATCTTCTAAATAGTAAAGGCGTAAAGCATTTCTCATGTAAACCAATTTTCCACTTTGAAATGCCTGGAAAATCTCATTAAGATAACTATTGCTATTCAACACCGTGTTGAAGACACTTTCTGTCGAAATAAGTTCTCTAAAAATGCCTTTCGATTCATGATTTTTAAATAGGCGCTTGCTAGAAACGTATAATTTTGAAGAACAAGCCTTTTTTTAAGATGATCAGTTAAAAACCATCCTTCATAATTATCAGATACTTTCATATTAGTATACATGCTGAAGTTGCGAACTAGTTTGTTTACAGTTAAAACATGAAATTTTTTATTAAGTTGATTGAAAAATATGGTTAGTTATAATTACAAAAAAATAACTACTGTTGTCTAAAATTATATATTAATATTAAGGTAATTCATAAACCTATAAAGTAGATATATTTCGTAAAGAGAAAATAATAAGAAAATAAGAACTTTATACCCTAGGGAAAGTAAGTTGTTTTATTAAAAGCTGTTCTAAAATTAAATTGTATATTTTTTTCTTCGTTCGAAAAGTAATTTAAAATGCTGGGTTATAAGGTATAACTCAAATTACGGTTACTTCATCCTACTTAATATTAAAAAAATATTAGAATCATATTATATTGTTAATTAAATTTCAAAATGTATGGTTCATAAAGTTTTTTTTAATGTAGAATTTTTTTATTTCTTTTTTCTAATAGCTTCCAAAAGATCCCGTTTGCGTCTTCGAGAATTAACAAACCAATGTGTAATCTGGTTTACAGTCGAACTTGTTAGCTGTGCTAAAATTATCTTCTCTTTTGCACAAGGATAGGGGTTATCAGCATGAGTTATTAGCCATTTATTTAAAATATTTTGCTTTTTTTTAAAGTTAACATTAGAGTTAAACAACTGTTTATCGAATGTCTCAGAAGAAGATGCATTATGGCAATACTTAGGGTTATAATACCTTCTATAGTTGGCGTTCTCCTCTTCAGAAAACTTTTGAAAGTACTTGCGATACTTCGGTATATTGCTCCAGGTAAGTTTGCGCAATTCCTCTATTGTTAACTCTTCCGAACTGTGGAACTCCGAAATTTTTGTAATACCTTTATGAGATTTCTTGATAACTTTTTTGTTAATTTTGGCCTTCTTATTCTTTTCATTACTAACCTTAGTTTTTTTTTTAGTCGCTCTATCATTGCATTTCCCTTTATAAAAGGCACCGTTCTCAGTAAAAGTTTTTTTATTTACTTCATTATCTAAAAATGCTGAAGGTAAATCTATTAATGTTTTATAGCTCAAAATAGGGGAAGGTAAAAACGCCATATTTCGGTTTACCTCTTGCAAAAATGGCTTTCCGTTAGAAAAATTATAATGGGTTGATAAAAATGGTTTTGAAATTGTAGCCGTGTTATAATACGAGTTTTGCTGTTTTATTTGAGAAGCAGATTTATACATAGTACTTTCTGGTAGTCTATAAATTTCGTTATAGAGTAATTTTTCTTTGATGGGCATGGTAGGCTGCCTATCTTCTTTTCCAAGATAAGCATAGCCAAAAGTCCCGTTTTTTTCCTGGTAAACATTCGGTGGTAAGTAGGTGAGTTGATTTTGGTTAGTAACTACAGCAGTCTGGCCACCATAAGTAAGATTATTATTTTGGTTATAATTAGGTGGTTTACTTGTGTTAATCTCAGTAGAATAGTAGTTCTTATAATTATCATAATTTTTTATATTTTTTAAGTTCTTGGTTTTATTTAAATGGGGTTTTTCGTTTGTACTCTCGGTTGTAGTGCCAACATAGGTCTCTAGATTTTTTGTGTTGGAATTTATATTATAAATTCTGTTCTCCACAACATTTAAATTTGAAGTTCCTGTAACGCCGGTGTAGTTTACATTAAAGTTCGAATTGGGTAGAAAAGTTAATAAAGAATTTTTATCGTTTCCTAAAGGAAGTAACTCGTTAATAGGGAGAATTAGGTTACTAAAATCAACATTTTCAAACTGAAAAAATTCATTATTAAAACTGTTTTCAGTATTGTTCTTTTGCTTATCGCATTTATCTTTTTTAACGAGGCGTTCCGAGTTATTATTTTCATTATTAATATCAGTAATAATCTTATTTAAAGGTCCAAAATTACTGCCGTCGTCCATTGTTGTGGCCTCTACCCTTAAAAAACTTGAAACCCTTGCCCCCTTTAGGTAGAGTATGAAAATACCAAGATAGCACACCCGCCAGAAGTTATTATATACTAGCTTTTACATCAAAAATAGTCATGTGCTCTCAACAATTTCAAATAAAAAGATTTCTATTTTCAGTATGGTCGAAATAAGTAAAAAAAAAGGATATTACTGGTCGATTTTTTAAAAAAAATTCATTCACCAGATGTTTCACGCTTTATTCATTCCAAGCAATGTACTGTAGTAATATGTTTTTTTTTTTTTCAAAAAAAATTATTTCAAAATATGTTAAATTTAAAAAAAAATTAGAGTATGAAAAGTTATTAAGTGTAGATAAATAATACACAAATAGTTAACTTTGAAAACTTGTACTACAACAAAAAAATTAGCCAATAGAAACACGCATTAAAACCTTTTTTTTTATGTGAAAGAGTTGCTGGCAAATAATGTACTGATCAACTTTATTATAAGGGTTACCAACTGTTCTTTTCAAAAGTTATTAAAATTGTTTCTTAAAATCAACAATATAATTTTTTTGTTAAATTTAATGGACTAAACAATAGAAAGAGCTTTCCTTAATAATTCGTACACAATTTATAAATTGTTATATAAATTCCATAAACCCGAAAATAGCACATTAGTTTACTATTTTTCATTATCAAAGAAACAGTATAAAACAAATATAATTACATACTATTATGAGTTATGTTTAAAAAAATAATGTTTAGTTACTTTAAAAATCCAATATGCTAGAAGTTAACTAAAAATCGGCTTAATATATTGAAAACAACAGAAGTTCATCAAAAACTAGAATTAATTTATTATTACAACTCTACAGCCGTAACTTAAACTTAATTGTTAAATAAAAGAGATAACAACTACTTATGCACTAATGTCCTCGTAGTATAGAAGTTGCTGCAAGTTTTATATATTAAGACTTTAGTTAGAGAATGTTAACACTTTAAATTACTTTGAATCTTTCCAAACTCCTCAACTAAATTAAAACAATCAAATTAAATTATTAGATATATTATTTCATCCAGGATTTCTTATAAAAAATTTTTTAAGAGTTTAACGGTGTTAAGCTTAAGAAGCTTTATAATTTACGATAACTAAAAAACCATAACTTATATTTAAATTTTAATCTATTTACTTATTTAGAATCTAGACTTGTAGGAAAGAAGATTATTTGAAATGAAAGCGTTAACGTTCACTTAACTGATCCGCTTGCACCACGCTCTTAAAAATTGGGTATAATTAGAGCCAACCAATTTTGATTTTTAAAAAAGAAAAACATTATATACCAATTGAAGCCTTTGATTAAGTTTAAATTATGCCCAATTTTTGTTTGTCCTCAAAACTTCCATATAAATTGGATTGCTATCGAAGCTCTTGGAGTCTAAAGTCTTAAGAGTAATATGGTAAAAAAATTAAAAAACTTAAAAAGATCAGAGTAAAACAAGTTTTTAGTAATAACGTTCAGAATTATAAGAAAATTGAGATTATATAAATTCGATTTTAATTTAAATGAGCTGAGTTAAGTCATCGTTAGAAGACTATATTTTTAATAACAGTTATAGTTTTTGCCTTTTATATATTAAAAAAGATAAAGTAAAAAAGATTTGACAACCTAAAAGCTTAATAATATAAGTTTGATTACACTATTTAGAGTATGAAAAAGTAAGTTTACCGATTAAAATAATTACTGTTATTTTATATAAATATCTATATTGTCACCTCCGGTCATGTACGTTTAAAAAAAAATAGTTTCTGCGGCCTACTTTTTCTCCTTTTTTTCTTAGGGCTTTTTAGCTTCTTTTAGAGTTATAAAGAGCTGTTATTAAACAAAATATTTTCCTTTAAAAAGCTGCACCGCACAGTATCACTTAAATTAACCAAACATTGTTAAAAACTATATTAATCATAAAAATTTATAACTACTAAACTTTTTAAAGACGTATAGTTTACTAATAAACGCAAATATTCTTAAATAATATATTGATTATCTAAAATTGCTTAGTATATCTGAAGCTAAAATTTAAAAATATTTGTAAAAATTAGTTACATGGTTTTATAATAGCTATAAATTGTTCGGGTTTTATAGTAGTTATAAATTGTTTATTCTTTACCTTTTCGCTCTGCTTATATCAAGCTTGGAGACGCGTTAAATCTTTTAAAACCTAATATTTATTTTATTAATGAATTTTTTAAAAAAAATATTATTGGTTTCCCAATACGGGAATGCCGTAGTATACCTTTTCTTTTTGTTTATTTACAGTATATTTTAATAAGCTGTAAAAGGTTATATAAACTTTTACCATTGCATTTGTTAAGACGTTGTGCAATAGGTACAAATATTTAATAATTGTAAAACCATAACCGCAAGTGACAAAGCTTGTGGTTTTCAATTATACCATAAGGTATTCTGGAGTTATTTTAATAAATAGTTTAGTGAAAATTTTGGATGTCTCTTAGTAAACGTAATTTTTCCTAAAAGACGTGACTTCAAACTTTTTACCCAAGTTTTGATAAATACTTAGATGAGTTTTTAGGTTTATTACTTGTTAAAAGTGATTAAAAATTACCTTTTACGAAATTAAAATTTTTATTAAGGCTATAATTTTTACTTTTATCCATCCCTAAAGAATGTACTGTGGGGTAGCTATTTAAAAACAATATAAATATATTTCACTCTTCACATAGCACCATCCAAGGTAGTGTTTTTTTAAGATAACATTATTACTAAATACTTTAAAGTTAAATTAAGAGTTACAAAACTGCGTGCAATCTAAACGTGCATTAAGGAATAAAAGTTAAAGCCAGGAATACGAGCTCCACCTCAAAGTTTCATTTTTAATATTCTGCTAATGTGTAACACAATTAACGAAAAATGTCATAAAGTTCTGGTAGTTTTAAAATAATTTTTAAATTATTATTTGCTAAATGTATATAACCGTTTACATGAATATTGTTAATATGCTAAAACCCACAGAAGTTGCAGAAAAAATAGTTGTAGTATGCAGTTAGCTGTGCTGCCTAGAACACCAGGTACTTTAAATGTATTTTATACGCTAAAACTTATTAAAGAGAAAGATGAAATAATTATATATAATAAGTACTTTTCCCCAAATCAAATATAAATTGAATTTATGCACTTTTAATTCCTTTCATTAGAAAGTTAAAATATTTTGAATATGTTAATTACCAATTCCTTTTGTTTTTATGCGTTAGTTAGTACGTATAATATCTACTGTTTACAGTTGCCAATGTTATTAACTATCGAAGTCTATATAGATTTAAGCCTGTGTTATGGTATTGCATTAAAAGAGTTACTTTTTCATGAACTCATAATTAAATAAGAACATTTTTGTACTACTTATTCAAAGAGATTTGTTAGGTATAAGGAAAGTGCACATTATAAGAACATTGTAAATTTTTTGAATAGTAAGTTAATATAATTTTTATAAAACCTTAAACAGTCGCTTCTCTGTTTTTGTCGTAGGCCCCTATTCGAATACCGGATTAGTTAAGTAAAGCTATGATGAATTTTGATAACAGGTTCAACTGATGTTAACATTTGCCTTGTCTCTTGTTGAATGTCTAAACAGTCCAGATCGCTTTTTTTTTAATTTAAAGCTTGTTCTCCTACAAAGATTGCCATGATCAAACTTTCGGAGATACTTCTTACTTTTCTTATATTACATAATATAAAATATTTTAATTAATTTTATAGTATCTCTTTTCATTCTAAATCTGAAGGTGTGATGAAGACAACTTATTTCTAAGCAGCGGCTTAAAAAAACAGCTTTTTTTTGTTTAAATAAAACAGGTCCATCTAAACCGTTAAGACATTTTGTGAATTTTTTTTTCTTGTAAAAAAGAGTTAACTGTTATAATAACTAGGCAACTTTTTTTTTAAGTTATAAAAGTAATATTATAAGCTCTTTGTCTAACTTTCACCTTTAATTTACTTTTGCAATACTGTCTTTATAATTGTGTCACTTAGTTTATGAATCTATATTTTTATACATAATAAACTAAGAATTTTTACAACAGAACTCTTCTGGATCTTTTTATTACTGCTATTAATAAAGCTAATGTTCTTTTGACCCTACTTAACTAAGGAATTATCCTTGATAATCTTTTGAATAGTTGTATTTAGTTATACCCTTACATTTAACTCAATTATAGATAGATATTTTTTAAAGGGTAAGGTCATTATAAGGAGCTAACGATAAGACATTAAGAAGAAAATCGAACTTTTAAAAGAATAAAAATTATTACATATAATAACAGAAATTTAAATTATAAAATTATTTTTAGTACCCTTAAATAATTGTTATCAGAAACAAAACTTTTATATAATTTTTTTACAAATAAGCGTTACAAGTTAATCTGAAGAGTGGGAGAAGAGGTCCTATACAGGTCAATGTAATTGTGTAGTATAAAAAAATTCGTGTTAAGGATTTTTTAAGTTGTTTTAGCTTATCTTGTGTTCAATGTTTCTTAAATAATTATGATTAATTCAGTATAAAAAAAAAATTAGCTTATTAACCCCAGTCTATATTTTAAGCGTTTAGCTTAGTCATATTTTTCTTTTTGATTAGAAAAAAAGCTCTTTAGTTTATTTAAATGTTCTAATTAAACTTTTCTTTGTCTTGAGGACCCAAATGGTATTTTTATAATTTTTAAGTTAGAATTCCAGAACTTAGGTACTCACCTTTAAAAGCCAATAATCCTCTTTGTATACCATTTTTACAATTTGTTTATCTTTTTCTTTATTAATATTATTCTAATAAATTTTTAAGTACAGATAAAGTTTTAGAAGTTTAAATGTATTGCAAGTTTTTAATACGTGAAGAATGTATAAAGTTAAAAATAATACAAAAAAACTTATAAGACATTTTCTGAGAATATTTAATCTAGTATCATCATCGGAAAAAATATAATGCAAAAAGAAATTACGAGTTTTATACGCAGTGAACAATTTTTTAATATTTATAATTTGAAAAAATCAAAAAGTTTGCTGAAATGTACTGATAGCATCTATTAATAATTAATTATTGAAGTAAGTTGAATATAGTTTCAGCCAAAAATACCAATTTTATAGCAAATCTCTCTGTCTTAATACCCAAATCATATATTAAAACAATGCAGCTTAAAATTATAGACCTTTACGGAGAGCACTAAACTGCATTATAGGCTTGAAGACCCACTTTGGTCTTGGGCAAGGACTATTAACTGGTGGTAAGAAAAAAATAAAAAAAAGGTTTTATTAACATTGTATAAATAAATCTTTAATTAGTTTAATATATTTTATATTCAGAAAATTATTCATATTACTTGAATTTTTAGGAAGTCCACTGTATCCGCAGATGTGTCTATCTAGTTATTACTGAAAAATACGCGGTAAAAAAAAATTACTTTTATAATATAAAATATAACTAGTAAGTAATGCATTATAAATTTAATCTTAAAAATTTACTTTTTACATTACCAATCTTAAAAGTTCTAATAGGAATTTCTATTATAAGCTTACTATTAATGTGATTTACCTTTCATTAAAAAATAAAATTTGGTACTTCAATTGTTGAGCCAGGATAATTATCATGTGTAAAAGCTAAAGTGACTACATTATTAAATTTTAAATAATTAACTTTTTAGGTGCCCCTAAAGAACTTAGCGACCTTAAAAGCTGTTATAGTAGAAAGTTTAAAGAAAAAACTTTAGTAAATCAATATGATAATGATGATCTGTAACATCCATGGACTTATGAAGGGGTCAGGCTTCATGTTAATAAACTTAGTAGACCAAAAAAAAGTCTTAGAAAGTAAGGCACCATTTAAAGACGTTTTCGGATTTATAAAATGGTCAAGAACGTGTATCTATTAGGAAAAAGCCGGAATTAAAAGTTTTATTGATTTAGGGTTAACGACGAGAAGTAATATTGGGGAGCAACAAAGAAAGTTTATCGGCTTAAAAAAGCAGTGATGCTCAGGAAGCTTGCGTTTAAAGGGTTATGAGCTTTGCAAGACCACTGACAAAATAACAATTACATTACAAGTGTCTTGCAATCAAATTAAGTAATCACGTGCACGTCCTCCGCGTTTTCTAATGTAGTTTTCCGTTAGTATATGCTTTTAACTGTCTTTGTTCATTTTCTTAAATAAATAGAGATTTGCTTTTATAGGCCAAATTCCGCTTTGATCAGTATAGAATGGAAACTTGTTTATGTTATTAAGTAATTTGTATTATATTTTCTCAGTCTTTGATTTCGTAGGACATCTAAT
Organism: Zophobas morio; assembly: GCF_036711695.1. Taxonomy (NCBI): domain Eukaryota; kingdom Metazoa; phylum Arthropoda; class Insecta; order Coleoptera; family Tenebrionidae; genus Zophobas; species Zophobas morio. The sequence continues at coordinate 173,305 of NW_026972199.1, read as the reverse complement.
TATTTGTAACTTTTCTTAAAGATTCTCTAAAGTTATGAGCAAATAAGTGTAGGGCTTAGCTTAGTTATCAATAGCAAGGAATATGAGGAATTTAATTCCTAAAATAAAAAAACATTTACTTAAATGTTATTTAACTGTATAGCATAAGAGTAAATAAAATATATGAATTTAACAAGAGAAAATAGCGCATATAATTATTTTTTTTTTGTAGCGGTTAAAGACGTTTCATAAGATGAGAATAATAACAATTCAATCAACTGAATTATAAAATCTCCAAATCTTGTATATCCGTATCCAGAAATAATTAGACTTCAAAATTTTCTGATTTATCTATAAATAATACTATTAAGTAGAATATCTTAGCATCGTTAAGATAATTTTTGACCTCGATTTTTCCTCGGTTAAAAAATAACTTGCTAAAAACTTTTAGTAGAATCTCATAGGCTTTTAAAATAACTCAAAAAGTACTCCTTTTTAAACAAGAACAATAAAGTTTTTTAATTCCTAATTAATAATCAAATTTAGGTTAGACAAATTAAGTTGCTATAAAGAAACCTCTGTAAAACTGGTGGGAAAAAAAATTATAATATCTCATTACAAAAGGCATCATAGTTTTTAAAATTAACACTAAAATGTATAGCAAGCTTCTAAACTTTAACATTTTCGGATATAATAATATACGGTCATAAGAAATAAAGTAAGTTCACTTATTTTTATTTTTACTTTACGAGTGATGAAGGTTTCCTTTATTTACGACATTAGAAAAGTAGCCACAAAGTAGTAATAGTTATGTCAACTTTCTGGTAACTATCTTAAAATTAATTAAAAAATGCTTAATAACTGCGCCAGTCGACAATATTACTGGAAAAACATAAAATTTCAAAATTTCCCGTAATGAAAAATTGTTAATTCTACAGATTAATTTCTTTACCTCACTCGCTAAAATTTTTATAAGGAGAGTAATTTTTATAAATTTTATAATAAAACTCAAAGAAAGTGGTTAAAAAACAGTAACTATCGCACTCCAGTATTTTATGTAGAGGGAGAAAAAACAATTATATAGTAAGAAACATGACGAATGAAACGTGAAAGAAAATTCGGTGCTCTCAATCTTTAAATGGGGTACCATTTCTATTAACTTCTGCTCAATACTTAAGCAAAGTCAACTATTATTACGTATTAATTTGAATTATAAATTATTTTCTGATCTGAAAGTGCACTACGTTCAAAAAAAACATTAATTTCAAAAACTATTTAAACTTCTTTATTATTAATTTTATGTTCTATAACAAAAATTAAATTAATATGCTAACTTTAACTTTTACAAATCTTCTAATAAAAAGATTATTAATTTGAATTATCTTAAACTATACGAAAGTAGTAATTTACTTCTTTAAAAAGCAAAGATAATTGCTGATCTGACAAAAATTAAACTAATAAGTTTTTTAATTAAGAAAAGTCTTTGGTAGGAACCAAGTAAAAGAATGGTAACAATTATTGTTAAAACTTAATTAGAGTTAGACACTAAAAATTATGAAAGTTATATTTAAAGAAAAGAAGTGAAGAGCTTAAAAAATATAATGTATAGAGGATAGAAACTATACTTAATGACAGGAAAATATATTTAACGAAATTAATAACTACAGACACTTAAATAGCTGCAAATGTTTTTTTACACCACTAGCTTTTGAAAGAGAACCACCTCTTCTTTATTACCCACAGAACAACTGACTACAATAATTATAAGTGTACAAGTATGCAAAGGAATTTAAGTCGTATAAACCTAAAAATAAATTTTTCTAAAAGTAAATGACTAAACTTGACAAAATAAAGCTTAAGATAATTAATAATAATCGTTAACCTGACATATGGCTCAGCTAGGTTATCACGGTTTCGAAGTAACCTGCGAGTATAAATATATATTACAAAGTATAAAAAAATTAAATCTGTCAAAAAGAAGAAGTTATTGTCATTAGTATACCGTTCTAAACAGACTTACTTATTTACTTAATACATAATTAATAAATGAAAAATATCATGAATTAGTGAAGATTAAATAACAATTATAAATAAACCAAATATTGTGCCCTTCACTTTGAAAAAAATTTTGTGGTTAACTGGGGACCAATAAATTAATAGATAAAGAATAATGTATATCTTTTTTACACGAAAAGCATGAAGCTCTATGTACAGTACATATCTGAGGATAAATTAGAGGCTTGTACATATTTTATAAATAGAATGTATGAATGATTATTGGAAGTTACGTTAACCTTCCTTTTTAAAGAGTATATTAATAAATTATAAATTGCTATTAGCTTCGTAAACAACTAAAAATTAGTATATTTTTAATGTAACTTTTCCTTAGTACTCAATAATATAATAAATAAGCCCACCACTCTCCTGTTCCCGATCTATTTCAAGACCACGAACCGCTGCTCCAGTTGTGCTTAAAAAAATTAAAATTTATGCTTGATAGTGTACTTTATTCGTCTCTGTTTTAGTGATAAAATCTTACTTTTCTTACATTTATTTGGTTATATATAGTTAAAGAAAATATTATTTGCAAAAGCTCTAGTATTCGAGGGTTTGTATACTCTAAAATATTCTTTTGCATCTTTAAGTAGTTTAAATACTATCATTTTTGAAGTAATATTACTTGATATTTTTTTATATAACTTTAAGGTCTTGCTAGTAGCAACATATGGTTTATAAACGAGTTTAAAGATAGTTTTTCAAAGGAAAGTTGTATAACTTTCAAATACATACGTTTCACAAGTGTGTTAATTTATCAGCGCAGTTCTCTTAATTAATGTACAAGGATAATGACGCGATAAGGAGACCTTAATTTTTTAGTAAGTAAAATAATATTGAAAGAGAAAAAAAAATTGGTGATAACAGTTGAAACTTGGTGCTAGTAAAATGGTTTTTTATTTTTTAGAAAACTATTCGGGATAATATAACATCGAGGATTTTGAGGGTGGCTAAGCTTTTCATTATAAAATAGTAGTAATTTTTTAAAAGCCTTTGACTCCTTTTTTTGTTAAAAAATTAAAGTTTAACTTAACACTAGCCCAATTAAAGGAACCCTTATAAGAATTTATTATAAAATTTTTTATTTTGATGTTCTAAACCCTACTCTATCGTAAGTTTACTTTATTTATAGTAGTTCTAATTTATTGTTATTATCCGTGCCTATTTTATCTTCGATCGAGCTTATCCATATTAACAGACAAACTGTTCAATTGTATCCCAGTTAAAACTGGGGTGTTCCTTTTTCATGCTCAATGAAGCCTGTTGCAGTGTAAGTGTGCAACCTAAATTATTGTGTATATCATATGTGTATATTGTTTATATTACTAAATGAGTTAATATACTTACATAGCTATCTTCATATATAATATAGATAGGTTTTTTTGCAGTTATCACTTATGATAGTGCCACTTTTTGCATAACATGGTTATAATTTTATGAAACAAAAGATAATCTGTTTTAAAAAGTCTCTCAAACCATCTCCTTCCCGCCCTTAAATTGATTTAAGTACCATATTAGTGGAGTTACATAAAGGACAATAATAAAGTGGCAAAATAGGATCAGTAAAAGTTTATGGTCTTTTTTTTTATTATAAAAATAGGTGGATTCGGAATTGGTGGGTTGTAGTGTTTTTGACTTTCACTAAGGTGAAAACGACTAGCCATCATAAGAACTTTTTTTGTCTTGTTTAAATCAATAGAGGCATTACTGCAGTATATAAGTAATTAAATTCAAGTTTTTCTTTAAGTAAATGATTTTTTAAAGTTGTAAGAAAACTTTATTATTTTTTTTGCTAAAAAATTACTCAATGTATTGTAGCCCTCATTTTACAAAATATACAACGAAAGTCAATTTTTTTACCCAAGTAATATTTAAAGCATTGCTTTTTTTTTTTTTAAGTTCTTAAACTAATTCATTACAAACAAAGAAAGAGAAAAAGAGGAGCAATCAACTTATTTTCCGTAGGGGAAGGGTATTCCTATCCTTAGGGAAGTAATAAAGTGGGACCGATTAACACGTGGTATGACCAACGAATAGTTACATAAATAAATAATATAATAATATATAGTTATTAAAGGTTCTAACACACGGTAACAATTTATTTGATAAGCTGAAGACTTCTTGGAAGAGCACAATACTAAACAGTACGCAGCCTCAAAATCTGTGCAAAAAAGTTACGTCGTTATTTTTAACTAAATAACATTAAACGCAGTTAACACTAAAGTGTCCTTACATCGAATGTGTACAGTCACAGGGAAATTGATATTCAACATGTCCTAATTAAAATGCTATGCTATAACAGAGTTAGCCTTGGATATATAATAAAATTAAAAAATCGTAGGAAACTGACGCCCTAACAGGTGGTTTTTCATTTAGTTCCATTTTTTTCAATTTTTTTTCGCTAAATGCTCTATAGAATTTTAATAGTGGGATCTTTAAAATTTGGGTTCCGTTGAGCATTCCTAAGAAACTAATGAGCGTTTGTAAACATTCTTAAAAGCTTATTCACATGACGCTAAAGATTCTAAAAGCTGAGAGGAGCAGTTTCCCAGACAGAAGAAGCATATGTAAAAATTGTTATCGTTATGTATATCATTAACTTATTAGTGAAAATTTACTTTTCAGATTAGACAGGTCTGGAGTGTGTTAACTCCTAGTTATTAAGTATAAGAAAATCATGGTATGCCATATCCTTTACGTTTCAGGCGTTTGTAGGGCATATTCTTTTAAAATACAAAGAAAACCTTTTTTTTTGTCTTATTTACATTAATTTTTAACTTCCACTTCTGGTTTTTTTGAGAATGGAACTAAGATGTGAATGTATAAAAGTAGGAACTTTAAAAGAGAAAAATAGTACAACATCATTTGAAAATACTGCTATTTCGTATCATAATTATAAGTTAAGAAACAAAAATTGGTAGCACAGAGTCTTAAAAACTCCTTTAATAGAGGAGTTAATATCGAATGAGGGGTCACCGCATTTAACATTTCCTGTTTCTTATATTTGTTGAGTTAATTTAGCTATAGAAAAGAGGAATTCATAAGCACAACTTAAATTAGAGTCCCATTTCAAACTTTGTCGGATACCTTTTCGAGTAAGACAATATCCCTCTGCCTTCATTCGATAAAATTATCTAGTAACGTATTCAACTACTCGTAGAAATTTTGATGATGAAAGTGACCTTTCCGAAAACCATAGTTTTAATTGGAGTAGGTTGCATTTAAAAACCTCCTCAATTGGCTTTTTAAAAATTATCGTTTCCCGTACTGTTCTGAGAGAAAAAAGTAATAAAGTAATAAGACGATAGACGCCCATATATTGATAAGGGGTGGGGGGGGGGGGGGGAACTTTTGAGAACATAGTAAGCTACTTTTCAGCACTTATGAGAAACCCCTAGTTTTCAGTAAACCATTACCGACCTCAGCAATGCTTAGTGGTAAGGTCGTTTTAGCAGCTGTAGCGCTCCAGTTGGTTCTTAATCTATACTCACAGTCTCTCTACTATTAGGGTTAGGCATTATGACTTTGATTTCAGCAATAGACGCCGGCTACTATAACCTAAAGCTTTATATTTATATAAATCTTCATTTACATAAATCTCTAGCTCGTCCTCAAACTCGCTTAACACTTAGCAAACGTATTTGCTCTTCTTAAATTATCGTAAATCATTTTATCTCCACAAGTAATTGCTGGTGTTATGTTATTTTTATTTTTTGAATATTATATTGACCACAAATATTTCAAATTATTTTTATTAAACCAATTTTATCCTCCCATATGAAATGTAAAACCCTTTTAATCCTTTATTGTCCCTTTTATTAAATTGATTAGTGCAACTCTTTCCTAGGGATTAAGAGTTTTATAATAATTCTTTTATAGCGCTTCTTTGCGAGTAGTGCACGCAGCTCAGGGGAATAATTATAAAAGCTTGAGAGTTAATAATCATTATCCTCTTTGAGAGATCCAAGCTTCATTAATGGTTCTTTCCAGTTTTCCATATACTTCTTTCTAACTCTTAGCTGCTTGATATTCTGTTTCCAACACAACTTGATGCTTATACTATTAAAAAAAATCGTGTCAATTTAAGTAGTTTCTAAAAACAACAATTGAACTGTCATATGTTCTAGTGGAGCAATGGTCTAAATGGAGCACATAGTGAATTAATAATAGTATAGCAATAGGGCTATTTTTGAGTTTAGCTATATCAATAACCCTCTAGTGTTGGTTCGTAGGGCCCAACTACAGTCATAGGGTTCTTTAAAGCATATTCTTATAAAGAAAAGCTGACCTCATAGTCAGTCTCTTTATTCCATAAAGGATGTTTAGCTCCAGTGTCACCTTTTGCAAATAAAAAAAAGCAGTATTAAATAGTATTTGATAGTTTATACACCGAAATAAATTAAATTTCTCACAAGAAGTAATTAGAATAACTCTAATAGCTTTAAGGTTACAGCCTTTCATATCATAGTATATTGTTCATTGAGGGATACCATTTTTAATCAAGACGCGCTTTCACTGGCCTTGTAATTCCTTCTGCCGTTGCGGTATGTACTATAATTACCGATCAGGATTCTATAATAGCTCTTTGTTTAAGTCAATATCTTCTCTTGTTATAATTTACCGAAACTCGTTTTTAAAGTCATGGACATTAGACGTAATGGACTCATTTTTTTTTTTAGTGAAATAATTTCAAAGGTCATATAATTTTATTCGACATTAATTTAGTAAAAGTACTATTACTGAGTTTATATTATGGTCTATTCTATTTTTATCATTCGGGCATGATTTTTTAAGAGTTCGTATACTATGAAGAACTATTTTATTATAGCATTTTGACAATCATTGGAATTAATGGTATTTTCATAGTTGACCGGATAATTTGAGTGAATTAGCATAGACAGCGTTTTTTTGAATTAATAATTGTTCTTTTGCAATTAGGCTTTGCCTAATGGGCTAAAGTTTAGAAGGTATTTTATAATTGGTCCTATAAGAAAAGCATAGATTATCTTTATAAAAGTACCAAATTAATTCATAGTTTTTAAGAGTTTCGCCGTAGAGATGACATCGTTAGCACTGGCCTACAAAAAATTTTTTAAGCGGTGACTCAACTGACTTTAATTTTACAAAAAAGAATGAGATATCGTAAATTTTCTTATTTGACTTTAAGAGGCAAATTAAGGCGAAGAGACCTTTTTCTCGATCGAAGCATCTCTATATGGTTAAAGCATTGTTCTTTCAAGTCCTTTAAAATTACACTACCCAACCCTTTTGACGGTTTTGAAACATTTATTCCCCATGAGTATGCAGATTATTATTTGCAATTTTTAATGTCAGATAGTTTTTTTGTTGGCGACAGTAATCATCTGAACTCCTTAAATATAACTGAACACCGTGTGAACGTTGACAACATGTAAAATATTTTTAATATGATTAAGTTTTTTAATAAACTCCTTTCATGTCTTTTAATTAAATTATTAATAGGGGCACTTTCAAAGCTTTATTATCATCACTTAGTTTAATCACATCATCATAATATTAAATATCGTGATTTACACTAACATTAACATTAATAGTCTTTGCCGACTTTCTTGTCCATATAGTCGTTATTGCTATTACTTGTACAGTCTGTTGTTTCGCGACTATTGTTTCTAATGAGGTTTATATTATTATTGCAAAACTTTCCAGGAGCTCATCATATCTATGTAAAATTTCTTCAGTAACCCAGGGTTTGTTTAGAGACCGAAGGGTTTACGTATGTAGATGTACTTACCGTAACACCAACAGGTTATTTCCTTTTTTAGTAGTCATACATTCGTGAAAGCTTTCTGAAATTATCTCTTATAGCTAGTAAATAAGCAAAAAACGCTAGCTGACCACCTTCGCAATCAAATTAAAAGATTAACTAATAAATTAAATTTACTGAGTATAACTAAAATTTAATATTTATAGCAAAGTTTTAGTAATAAAATAGCAGTCAATCCCCTCTCCTTTTTCTGTTTTGCTTAAAAGCGCGTTGTGTGCGAGCTATTCCGTGATACACAATTTGCCCTCGAGGATTACAAGAAGATAACTTTAAATTACTATCTTAAAAAACGGGTTTTTTCTTGAATTTTTTTTTTAGTTATACAACTTCTCCACTTTTACATCGTAAATAACTTGTAAGGAGATTAGTGTTATGGAAGAGGAAGATTCCAGCTATATATCTGCAACAAACTTAGAAGATATCGGTAAGGTACTAATAAGTACCTTTGCTAAAAACTGTATTGTTTTATTGTTTTAATAAATCCAAAAGGTTTGAAAAAAAATGACGAAACTTTCTCTTCCTCTTCCAAAAGTTTGTTAAAACAGAAATTATCCGACGAATCTTGCTCAGCGCTGGTAAATTTTATACAGAAGTAAGTTTATTATTTGTGTATCATTTTTTATATGAAAGCAGAAACTTAATTTATGTATGATAGTTATTTTAATTATTTATAGAAATGTAACTTGTTATTTCTATTATCTTTCTTCAGTTTTTTATACACCAAAAATAGTTCTTATAATAGAATTGACATTGGGATTTTACTTTTTACTCATAATATATATATATTTTTAATTTATCATAAGTTATGTCTTTTTTTTTAAAAAAACATTATAATGCTAAATATTAAATATTTTATTAACTTTGTTAAATCGTTTATCGAAGGTCTTTCTTTAGTTCATTGATTTTTCAAACTTTTTTCAAATTTTAATTTATTTTCATTACAAAACTTTTTATGGCTCGCGTTAGCTTTCCAGGTTGTTTAAAAATTTATTTATAAGTAGATTTTGCATTTAAAAAAACTTGAGTATGTCAGATTTTGAGAAGAAAATAAACTATAATACTAAAAAAAATAAAAAAAAAAAAAATTACTTAAAATTTTGTACAAATAATTATTTTAATAATATTATTAGCACTTTCAGTATTTTTTTGTGACAAGGCTTGAGAAATTATTAAATCATCAAGATTTAAAACGGTCAAATTTTTGTTTTAAAAAATTTTACGTAGACTTAATATAACTGTTATTAGTATTTAGGCTATAAATAAATAATTTAAAAACTGTAGAAATTTTCTTTACGTATACTTCTCACCCATAAAAAAGAAAATTTAAATTACGAGCTCAAAGACTTTGTTCCTACCTAAATAGCATGTGGTTACTAGCTTATAAAAACTGAATGTAATAACCAATCATTTACCGCAAGCTACTCCTATTTACACGACTTTAATTATTCGCCAGCAATGCGATTTATAATATATATTTTTAAAAGGTTAAAAGGTAATCCTCATTCTTATTTTTAATTTCAATTTAAGTTCAATGCTATTCGTAATGAGCATTGATTAGAGTAATAAATATAGAAAAAGTATAATTTTTCTTAACCAAAAACTGTAAAGCAAAAGATTGAATTAAAAATTTTATAGCAAAAAATATATTGAAAGATTTCAAGTCTTCTAAGCCAAACAAAATTAACTCGAGCTGGGTTGCTATCGCCTATTGGCCAGGCTGCCCACACCTTATGACAGTTGTATAAATTTTCAAACTAATAAATTAGTAAAACTCTATATAGCTTTAATATTAAAAAACTTTCTAGATTTTATTATAAGTCTAAGCCCGCAGGCAAGTATAGTTAATTTTTTTTATCAAAGTACGTGATATTCTATACTTTCTTTAATAGAATACATAATAATTTTATGAAGAAAAATCTTAACAGATTTTAAAAGTAATTTTATTATAGCTACCTTCAAGTAACATTAATAAACTACATTCTAGTTAGCGATATGGAATATTGAAATTTTTTTATAGGCCATTAAAATTTTCAGCCACCGAGTTATATAATTATATTAAAATCAAATATTATTTTAGTATATATATATATATATGTATATATATATATTTATAACCTCCAAAATATATGATTACTAGTTTTGCTGATAAATTTGTAAAAAATAAAAAAAAATATAATTCATAGCCTGCAATTTTATATTAACACTATTAAGGCGTGCTTTCGAAGACGGGTCACTTTTTAACTATTATGAAAATTAATAGTTGAGGTCAAATAGCGATTTTTATAATATTCATAAGAAAAAAACATATAAAAAATTTTGATAAATACATGTCAGCTTTTCTCCTTTTAACTCGTTTATTAGCAGGCACTACATATTTCGCAAGAAAAAAAATTAAAAAGAAAAACCACTAATTTTCTGTCTGCTTTTTCGCTTTTCATATCTTTTAGCGAGTGGTTTATAATATCCCACGAGAAGAAGTTATGAAAAAAAAAGCGATGTTAACAAAAGTTACATATATATATTTTCAAACTCGTTAGTTACCGAATATTATAATATTCAGCAAGAAAAAGAAGAATATAAATTAATAACGAAAAGCTACACATTTTTTAACTCGTTAATTAGCGTATATTATATTAACCAGCAAGGAAAAGGAAGAATAAATAATAACGAAAAGCTACATAATTATGTCTACTGCCTTTTTTCGCCTTTAAATTCTTTAATTAAAATTTTAGTAAGCGGACGAACAGCATCGAGTAGTGAGCAGTAGAACGTATTATTAGCACTGAAAATAATAAGCTATTTATTATAGAAAGTATATGTTTACGTGTGATTTAATAGAATGCCATTAGAAATTTTCCCATTAAAAAGGAGAGTTTACATGCGTAGCAAATTTAATAAAAAAAGTTTAAAACCGTGCAGAGTAAAGAATAAAAAAAAAAAGCGAAACAGATGGATTAATCACAGTCCCTTAGTACTGTCTAATCATATTCTTTATTTTAAACTACATATAAATTTTCTTATATTTTTAATAGTAATAGTATTATATTTATATCATTTTCTAAAAAATCTAAAGATTAATACAAATTATTTTAACATTTAATAAACAAAATAATAGAATTGAGTATGGCTTTGTAGGCGTCATTTATCTGCATATATCACTTGTTATACTAAAAATTGATAAATTATCTAATACTAAATTTGCCAAGTTTTTATTGTATGTTTACAAAAAAACACAAAAAGTAAATAATATTGTAAAATATTAATATCTAAAATAAAGTTTATATATATATTATATTATTTAATCATATTTATAAAAGGGGTGTTTATTTTTATTACAATTAAACTTATTACAAAATTTATTTTTACTAATAATTTTTTTTAATTTGCTTATGCAACAGTTTTAAAAGAACTTTACTGGACGAAAAAATACCACCAATACAAAAAAGCGTTTTGTTTCAGGAATTTTTGAAAGTAATTTATTTTTTTATAACTATAATTGAAAATACAAGAATGCCATTAAAATTTTCTCGACTTTTTAATAACATGTGCTTGAGTTTGAAAAAAGTGCATTCCTACAAGCTTTTTTGTGTTTATTCATTACATTCTTGCAGGCAATACAGTTACCTCTTGGCGTTATATTTAAGCGCAAGGAAGGTGTCAGAATATTCCCGATTTCTTATATCTTAGTGGGTTTATTTTTTGCGATAGTACCTTTATCTCCAGAAAAAAGGATAACCAGTATTATTTGGATTTTAGCTTCCTATTTGGTGCTAAAAATTATGATGTTTAAAAAAAATTCCAAGTCTCTGTTTTTGACTGCGAACTACAATATTTTTAATGATAATAGAAAATATATTAATTTAAAAAGAATTTTTTTATCAATTTTTGTATAATTTATAACTTTTCTTTCTATTTTTTACTTTTTTGTTGAGTTAATTTTTCTTTAATTTGATTATATTTTTATCAAATTTTATTTTTTTAAAATTTTATTATAATAAAAATTACATTATTTTTTTAAAAATTTAACAAAATTTAATCAATAACCATTAAAGGAACTAATAGGAAGAATTTTACTTATTATTTTTGCTATAATGTAAGTGTTTGCATTTTTAGTTATTAAGTTTTTTTAAAAGAAAACTAACATTTAATAGTTACATAAAACTTTCTTGCAACTGCCATTTTTTGATCAATAAACTTAAGAAATCTTTTTCTTTAACAATTTTTTTAACAAATAAAATAATTAATTTTTATATATACAGGATTTGGAAAATAATATTCGGGCACATCCTTCTTGGGCGAGTTGTTCGGAAGAAGAACTTATTGAAAATTTGGATTTTTTAGAAAAATATTTAACTTCAAAAGTATAAAAATAATAATAGCTCTACTTTATATCAAATAATTTAATATTCTATTAAAAATATTTATTATTAATATAAAAGTGTTTTAAAAAAATTTCTGGAACGTAAAAATTGTTTATAACAAGTACAATAAAAGTATAATTATATAATAACTTTCAAAAAGTTATTAATAAAAAATTTACTTGATTCTTGTCAATGTTATTAGTGATACCTAAATAGTTGTTTTATTGTCATTGGCTATAGTTACTCCCAACAAAGCCTTTGGTTTACACTATTATGTATTATAACCCACCAACCCGGTTGTTGCTGTAACTTTGCTGCAACCTATTTTACTAGTATCAGCAACTTCATTCAATTTCATTATTTTTCAGGCCTATACATTACTTTCGGGCGCTTCTGCTTCAGAAGACTTTACTTTCCAGCGGAGGCTAGAAGTTTACTTCTTATTATTATTTTTAATAATGTCACTTATTAATACTTCCAGGAGTTAAATTTTATCAAAGCGAAGCATTTGGACATTGAGGCGAATGTACTTGAAAACTCGTTTATTCCGTTCGCTCGTTCTGGTTGGATATTTTTATTTTTTATGAATATTTTTTATTATAATATTTTATTTGTTATGTTATTGTTATTACTATTATTATCATTAAAGTTTTTCCAGCAGAACTTGAGGCGATGGATTCCTTCAAGGCGCCAAAAGATAAGCTAATTTGTCTCGTAAACTGCTGCAAAATATTAACTTGTAACTTATAAATATAAAAAGTCTAATAAAAATTTACTTCATATTAAAAATATATATTTTAATATACAATTAAATGTAAAAAGTAGTTTTAAATTTTTTTAAAGTCTGAATATGTTTTGTAATTAAATATTTATAAATAGTATAATAAAAAAAATTGTTAGTAAAATAATTTATGAAAAATAAAAAGTAAATATATTTTTTATATATATAAAAAAGTATACAAGAACGAGAAGCATTTATAATTTTTTTTTAAGAGTTTATTATATACTATTTTTTTATTTAATAGAAAATTGTACATTTTTTTATAATAAAACAAGTAAATAAGCAATTGCTTATATTAAAAATACGCATAAATGCGTTTATTATCTATTTCTTAAAAATTTTAATTATATTAATAAATAAAATTTTATTATTTATTTAAAATTATTGTTTATTTTTTTTGTGATATTTTTTAGAATATTTGTTACATCGAATAAACATTTACTTTTTTTTTAATATATTTATTATATGTTTATATTACTTATATAGTTAGGAAAAATAAATAAATATTGCTTAAAATATAATATGTATATACAAGTAAAAACTTAATAAAAATAAGAAAAAAAGGATTTTTAATAGTAAAATTTATATATGTAAATAGTTATTCATGTAAGACATTTTTAAAATAGTTTTTCATACTTTTTAATTACTACAAAAATAATTCTGAATTATTATTTATATTTTTTATCTCGATACTAAAACTTTTATATATTTTTTATAAACTTTAAGTTTTTACCATTATTTTTCTATTATTTTTATTATTCTTTAGACGTATTAACGCAGCATCGCAAAAATGTTTCTGCTGATGATTTTTTTCCTCTTCTTGTACTTTTTATAATAAAAACAAAACCGAAACTATTAAAATCGAATCTTTTGTAATATTTATTATTATATTTATTGCTAAGCGCTGATTTTTTTTGCACTAAAGTTATATTCAACGATTTAGAAATTCAAGGAAGTTTTATTCTGAGCATTTATATTACTTTACTTCGGCCGTATGTATATATATATAGATATAATAATAATAATAATAATAATAATAATAATAATAATAATAATAATAATAATAATAATAATAATAATAAAATAATAATAATAATAATAATAATAGTTGTCTGCCGTAACTTTCATTGAAAAGTTGAGTTACACAAATTTAAGTATTAGCAAAGAAGAATTTGAACGGTTTCACTGCTTTTTTTTATTTTCCTTCATAATTATATTACTAAAAAGTTTTTTTACTTTTTTACATAAAAAAGAAATATTAATGAAAACCAAAAACTTCTAAAAAATAGAGCTTCTTCACAACAGGACCCGCCCAGGTAGACTAGCGTGACTAGCCGTTTTTTGTGTTTTTTACTAGATAATATTACCGAAGTGCGTCAGCAGCCTCGAGTACGACTGCAGATTCGTTTATTGGTCTTAATTTAACCGAAGGGTTTGATTCGCTTGCTATTAATAATAACCACAATAAAAAAGAAATATCTTTTACACAACATCTACGTGCGCTTCTTGACAACTACGAGAAACCAATACAAAAATTTCGAGTATTTCATTATTAATATGCTATAATAGCTATAATATTTTGTTAATGTTTTCATAATAGGAATTTACTATTGAAGATTTGCAGATGACTGATATTCCTTTGTTATTGGAAGACTATCAAGTATTTATTTTTTATATAATAACCTTTAAACCTTTTTTACTCCTCATATAATTATTAATATATTGATTTTATATAGAGACTTGCAGAACTGACAGAGCATATGATATACTTACTCAAACTGGCATCGAGACAGGTAACTTCACAGGAACATTAATAAAAATATAAGAGAGCTTTGTAACTTTTGTTATAATTTGGTTGTCTAAGTTCGCTCTAAGTAGAAAGGCACCAATGATAGGATAACAAAAATTGCGCAGCCAATTAAAAAAAGATTTAAAAAACCTTTTTACCCCTGCATCTTCTATAAGAGCATGATATAATAAATCCCATCTCTACTCTCTATATAACAAAAGTGGCTCCATTATGTAAAACTTCTTTAAGTCAACGACGTCGAAATTCTGAAGTTCAAAAGTACTTGTTCGTAATTAAGGTAATTATGAAAACAGCAGATTAGAAACCGCTTCTTCACATCGCTAATACGTGATGCAGCGTTACAATTTTGTCCTTCGCGGAATTATTGCGGTATCGGAAAATTGTACACGCATTTCGGGATGGATGCACACGTAAAACATTGTCGATTATGCACGCACAAAGCAACCTTTACCAAGGGGTGATTGACAAAAACTGTCTGACTTAATACAATTTTCAGGTTAGAGAGGAGTAAGCTACAAAAGAGCGCCCTTACTAAACAATGCCAATCACTGCCATGTTTCTATATACAGTGCAAGTTTTACTGAGCTGTCCACCGATGCTTTCAACGTAGCAAGGGCCACTTTATTAGGTAGTGAACAAAAGCACGAAGCAAACCTTCCACAAGTGTAAACTGCAGTGAAGCACACGACAACTATTGTGTCTGCAAATATACGCGAAGGTCTACTACATTCTGTCCTCTTCTTACATAACTCCGACCATCTGGTACACCGCACATTCGCCACAAAGGCGACTTCTCTGAAAACTAACCATAATAACAGCGGCAGCAATGAACACTACGGCAACAGCTTGCTATATTAACAACAAACTTGTCGAAAGTACTTGAGACAGTCAATGATCTGGAATACATTGCAATATTTTATAGACCACCACGCACCACCATCATTGGCTTTTCATATGACCTCCTACGCAGGAAACATAAGTTGCAGAAGTTAATGCAGCGCGAAAGAATAGACTTGTAAGTTATAGCGAGACGTATTTTATACCAGAGTTTTGTTAACTTTGCAACTTCTTAACGTACCATAGAGGCCGCTTCAAAGCTATTTTGGGCAGAGGTAACAATTAGCACAATGCAATATATCTGCCAGCTCTCTGTAATGCATTTTTTACAGTTAGGATTTTCTCTGCTCGGCTTATCAGGAGCCCGTATGGGTAATTATAGCTAATAAATATTTCCCAGCAAGCCACTAAAAACCTCAGATCTTGACGCCTCTTTATAAACCCCTCGTCAGCTTTACGTAAACCCTTATTGCAAGTATCCCGCTGGGAACAGCCGGTCGAAAACATAAACGGTCGAATCCTCGAAAACTTGCTTCAATGAGAGTGTATTGCTCCTGCGCGAGGTAGGGCTTCAGTAGCCAACGCATATGGAGAAGACAGGCACATTGAACGTGCTAGATATCGCCGATTTCAAAACTTATCTTTGCCACGGCAGTTGAGTTCTTTCAAACTTAAGTTCAACTATCCCCCACCCTGCTTGAGGTGGGCGTCGCAAACTATATCTCGAGGACATTCCTCAGAGTCTTGCCGGACGATATAATTGGGGGCCACCATCGACAATTAACTGACAATGGCGACCACACGTAAACTATGTGGCAAAGATCAAAGCGGCAGCTCAACGTCTATACCCTTTAGTTTGTGCTAAAAGCAAATATTTCTATTGTACAAGCTACGCTTGTATTTGTTGTAGTATCTGGTCAAACATGACGGGATGACGTAATTTGTAAGAAACGATACCTTACATCCAGGCCATGGTGTATTGCACTTTAAATACCTGTTCTTTTTATAGTAGGGGTTAGGGCTAGAATTAAATATAAATATAATTACTTTAATACAAACTTAATCCTAATTTGCACGTTATCACCTTGTGAAGGACATGAAAATTCGAACTTATTGAGTCGATTGGGCGCCAGTAAATACCATTTTTTAATAAATTAATAACCATGGTTTTGAGATATTACGGGTGATAGTACAAAGTAAAAATTATTGTGGTATCAACTTAAATTTTTCCTTTGTGTGACTCTAAGCCCCTCACTTCGCGTAACTCTTAATATTTAACTATAGCGCCTTAATTATGTGATAGAAAAAGGGTAGGAGTAGAACTCTATGTTAAATTACTTCGCAGCTATACCCAAAATTTTTTAATCTTTTAAGCAAGTACATTATTTAAGATTTTATACAGTGCTTGCACGCACGCGCCTGTAAACATGTTTAAAATAATGTCATTTGCTTTCACATGATATGTACAAGCAATCTTCAAATCTAACTTTTAACTAGACGCGCATTTATCCGCAGTGTAACCGCTAAAGCCAATTTTATTAAAATGTACATAACGACATGTGTTAATATTACTTAAGACAGCTTAATGACGTTTTAATAAACGTAATATAACTGGTCCACAAATTGTTATAGGGGTGGTAATACGTTATGTGCTGTTGTTGCTTTATTTAAAAAGGCAGCCTCAAGAAAAAGACTTGAATGAGTTAGTTCAAATTTGCAGAGCTGAAACCTGTGAATATAGAGATCGTCAATAGGTTAGAGTATAGGGAACACCAGAAAATAATTAAGTACTAATAAAAAGCGTTTTCATTGAGGTTTTATTATGAAAAATCACCCCTAGGGCACCAGCACTAGTAAATAAAGTAGGTCACCTGATAGATAAGGCAACCAGTGGCCAGCTGTATATTTTAAACACATTAAAGCTCAGTAAAAATTTACTTAAATGAAGTATCTCTTCACCAAAAACTGCCTAATCAATTCTTTTTCAAGTACTTTAAAAAGTACAGTTTTATTTCGCTCGTACTACAGATAAAAAATTCCACTATTACCATCTCTTTGTAAATCATTTACTGCCTTCATGATATCGGAAGCAGTCATTATATAACAATTTTTCGTACACCGAAAAACGATGATTCAGCTTAGGTTGTTGGTGTAATCGCAAACGGGAAGAAAATCCGCCATTTGCAGTTCGGAGGCCAAAGAAAACTCGCCGGACCCGCGAATGAAGTAACGCCATTGCGCACCTGGTAGTAAAATATTACTGTTAATAACTATTGCTACAAGTACTTATTGTTTATTACATTATTATTATATAATTTGCATTAGATATAAGTATTTTTAACTTCTACAGCAATAAGGAAAAAAAACCCTTTTAACAAAGCTATGCGAGAGGAACCTAAGCTGGATATCGCCGCACTACAACTCTGAGGTGGCACTGCATATAATAAACACTTTTAGTTGTCTCATATGTATATGAACACGCCTCGAGATGAATTCCGTTTAATTTCATCGGAAAATACTACTATCGCTTAGCTAATCGATTGAGTAGTGATGCACTAAGAAAAGCTGTATCGCTTTCCATTATTACTTGTCTATTACCATTTAAAAAACATGCGAATAACTAAAAACCTCCGAAAACTCTTCTAGAAGCCACTATTTATACGAGACATTACTAAACAAGAAGCTGGTTTTGTATAGTACGGAAGGTGTAAGGTGATATGCTTTAAAGTAGATTCCTTAATATAACAAATGATCATTTAATGAAATATATTTTTTTTCTGCTCTATAGAATAATAAAGGTAGCAGAAAAAAGTTATTCATCACTA
Source organism: Zophobas morio (assembly GCF_036711695.1). Classification (NCBI taxonomy): domain Eukaryota; kingdom Metazoa; phylum Arthropoda; class Insecta; order Coleoptera; family Tenebrionidae; genus Zophobas; species Zophobas morio. The sequence continues at coordinate 154,854 of NW_026972199.1, read as the reverse complement.
CTTATACTATTAAGCGTAATGAATAGTACAAAATACTGAACAAAAAAGCAATAAAAATATTTCATATACATGACACAGGGCTCGCGCGTAACATAAACATCCAGACCCGTGGCAATATATGCTTCTGCACTATTGGTGCAGTGGGACTCCGCCAGCGAATCAAGAGCTCCCATAACAGCATGTTTTAGAGGATGCGCGGGCGAATCACAACCCTTCGAAACAATTTGATTGGAGATAGGATCAATTATTACGCACCCAGTAGGCCAATGATTGGAGGAATGTGCGTCCCGAGCAAAGGCAAGGGCTGAGCGCATGTGGCCTTCCAGCATTACTATGTCTTCACCCGAAAAATAGAATTTCGCAAGTTCTCTCGTTTCTCTAGAAAAGAAGAAATTGACTAAGTTTTTTTAAGTCATATAATGAAAAGCACTGAAGTAAAAACTGTAAAATATTAGAAACTACTAAAATATTATATATTAATAAAGAATCCACTTCAAGACCCGGAGTGGTCAAAATGTTTGCTAGAAATGATTAAGGACCAATCCCGTCCAAGGAAAGTTGTTTGCTGCCAAAGGATTGGTCGTTACTACGTCCTAAAACGATATAACAGTGCACTATTATTGACTAACATAAGTCCTGTAGTATACGACCGGCGCACGGACGCTAATGGATGGCTTGGTGCTAATAATAACAGGAAAAAGTGTTATGATACACGTGATAACGCTTTCTAATATTAAAAAGGTGTCTGTATCCAATAATATTACAGCTTCTATTAAGCCATTCAATCACATCTTAAAATTTAATTAATATAAATCTTTTTAATAAAACTCTTAAACGAAAGCTCCGTTACAAACTACTTATTATAAAGCATAAAAAAATATTTACTTATATATACAAAAATAAATATAAAAAAAACTAACAAAAGTAAAAAGTTCAAACACTATATTGATATACAATATAAAGCTATCAGAAAACTCAATAACGATAATAACTTTATGTCTTCAAGGAAATGAGTGGGCCAGACGTCTTTGATCAGCTCAAACTGAATTCTAGTGAGCGGCGGAGTAGCCGAGACTAAAACTCTAAAAAAGTAAATAAAAATAATAAATAATAATAAAAACTAAATTTTCTGCTCAATGAAGAGAAGGATACTCTAGCATAGTCTACACCAACCCAGCGCAGCGCCGGACTAGTGCTCTTAGCTAGAAGGATGGCACATGTCTACGGGTATACGTGGCAGTAGACGGACAGAGCGTGGACGCCACAGTACTGCACTGGAGACACAAGTAATGGTTTCTGAACCATAAGGGCAATACCCGTGCCCCTAAGCAGTCACGCTTATGGGTGGAAGTGAACCACTGACTTTACTGTAACGAAGGTTATGCAATTTGCTAATATAGTTCTACCTTAGTAGAAGAAAAAAACTAACCCACACTTTGGAAATAATAGCTAATTAAAATGTTTTATTAATGTAAACCAAAGAAAAAGTAGAAAAACTTATATAAAAATTATAAACTTCTAAAAAAAATAACTAAACAAAAAAGTATAAGTGTTACTTCTTTTTATCTAAAAAAAAAAATCTCGTTGGAAATAAGATTTAATTTGAAAATATAAGGGAAAAACGACTATAACGTTCATAAATAACAATAAAAAGCTTCAAAATTAAGTAAAATTATACATTTTTTAAAGTGATTTAGCAGCTAATATAATAAAAATATAAAATTTATTTATGGTTATTAAAAAAAAATATTAATAGATTGACAAAAAATTGTTCTAAATAAGTTTATAATAAATGAAATTCTTAAAAAAAAATTATAAAGGTACGGTAATTGCACAAATAAACTTGTTATAAAAAAAACTATAAAACACTTTTTTATTTTAATACATTTTAAAAGATTACTAAAAGGTAAATACCAATAAGTATGAAAAAATACTAGAATGTTTTAATCATTAAAAATCAGTTTTGTAGTAAATTTAGAAATTCTATAAAAATGCTAAAAATATATTAAAATATACTTTTAATTATAACTTTAAAAACTTTTTCATCGACGCCCAAAACAAATAATACAATACTTGAGCAGAAAATAAACAGCGTCGACTATAAATATACAAAAAAGTTTATTTACAGTTTTAAAGACTCATAAAAGTTGTTTACTAAATTCGCATAAAATATTATATTGTAACTAAATTAAATTTAAAAACATAACTTATAGATTTCTTTATTCAAAGCTTTTCAATAATAAATAAATTTCAAGTATATTTTTAATTATATTGTTACTTCTATTTATCACATGTTTGCCATGTTTAGTTTTTTTTCAGTACTAAAAAGATAATTTAACGTTAAAATTAAAAAATTCTTTACACTAACTAGTTATTAAAAATTGCATAAGCAACTTTTTTTTAAAGCATAATACTTACGATTGTTCAAAAAAATAAATAAGAAATTAAATAAGAAAGTAATACTAGGATATTTAATAATACAATAGTAAAAAGAAGTTATAATATATAAATTATATTAAAACAAGTCATAAGTTAGATTAACAGTAAAAAAATAAAAAATATGCATGATATTATATATTCTTGATAACTTTAACTAGAGTTATTACAAAAAACTTTGTACGTAGACATTATTTAATATACAATGAAATAAATTTTGAAATTAACAGAGTAAAACTTTCTAAAATTTGAAATTGAGGTATCCATATTATCTTCCTTCAAAAGCAAGCGAATTTTTTCTTCCACTTCTGTTCCATTATCAGATCCACTTATAAGAACAGTAAGTTCAGGTCGACTAGTTGTATATATGTATAATCATTAAATGATAAATTTTGTAAAGTTACAAGTTTAATATTAAATAAAATAACGATTTAAAAATAAGAGTAATAAAATATTTAACAGACCACCTAAATAATAAAAAATAAGAAATCTGTAATTTTAAATTATAAAGTTATAAACAGTTCAATTTGTAATAATGAAGCACAATGTAAGAACTTTCACGTCTTACGTAAATTTAAAGATGTACTAAACTTTTAACAGTTTTCCAATATATGAAATATTATAAGGTTTTATAAATGTTTAATTTTCCTTGCAATAACTAAAATTACCCATCCTCCGTAACATCCTTTTTAATTCTTCGAAGGTGAGACAGAGTTTTGAGTGGAAACTTTTCAGAAAGGATCCTATAATCACTTTACAATATTTTTTTAATAATATATATAGAAAACTAACCTAATAATTTTAGACGTTTGTTTATGATTACAGATAGTAGCAACAAAAGCTCCGGTTAGTGGAACCGGAAGACTTTTCTCTAGGGAAAGTATAACAGTGGGATGCCTCTCTTGTAAGCCGCTATATTCTAAAGCTTCTAAAGTTTTCAAGCACATAATTCAAGTAAAAAACAAAACAAAAACTTTTAAGTTTTCAATAATGTAAAGTTACTATTTTGTTCAAACCACAAAAGTTAACAAGATAAAATAAAAATAAAATAATTTTTGTAATTAAACAAAAAATCTTATTATTTTTATAGAAATTAACCTAAAAAAAAATTATTAAATAATTATACTGCCAAAATGAATAAATGTTGCGCACAAAAAAAATAAAATTGCATACAGGACACAAAAATTTAGTCTATTGAGAGCACGCCTTTATGAACGCGTTGCAAAATAATATTTGCTGCTTATTATCTGCTCTCTTTCAAATTTGCCTGATTCATGGCTAGAGTTATATCTTTTATAATTTTTTGACTATTTTATTAAAATATAAAAGTAATATTAAAAAAAAAAAGGGGATAAGGTTGCCTTGCCTACTTTATATTTTAGATTGAAAAAACATATGATATCAAGATTTATTTAAAAACAATGTAGTTTTAAAAAATTTTAGTTTATGCAGACAGGTAATATGATGTTTTATTAAAGTTTGGATGGTGTTTCTATATATAAAATCAGAAGAGAGTATATTTATAATTAACTTAAAGAAATTAAGGTTTCTTTAAAGATTTCATATTACTTATATAATACTTAAAAATGACCTGAAAATTTTTAAAATTAACCTGCCTCCGTGAGAATTCATTTTTAGAAATCTTTGAACCTTTTTCTACTTAAAGATTAAGTCGGGTAGTTATTGTACTTATTATTTTTCTGTTTAGGTTAATTTCTTTTTCTCAGTTACTTATTATATATTGAAATTGTACTTGCACTTATACAACGTTATTTCTTTTTTTTAAGTTTTGGTTTTGCAAGTTGAACTCGGACTGTAAGCTGAAGTGCATATTATTCTTAAAAGTACGTTTCAATCGAATAACAAACGTTACTCCTTATAAGTATAACTTTTATTTACATAGTTATTTTCCATGATAAGCCTATGATCCCACTATTAAGTAGTTCATATCAATAACCCAAAAGAAGACAGCAAGCAACGGGATGAAAATACCATTACTTGAGTGCTGCCAAGCTAGTCGAGCAGCAATGTTTGGTTATTCCCACGGCCCTCTGTATAGTGCAAAAGATGGCTCTGGCGTGCGAAGCAACCACCCTCTTACCGAAAATAGTGTCGTACTTGCTACGTGGAATTGCTGCGTACATTATTAAGAAATATTACCAAAATATTAGCCATCATAGACTTTTCATACCCCATTCTATCATCATGTACAAATATCTTTGGTTTAAATATAACTATTGGCATCATTAACTATATCCGGTGATTTTTATACCTATCAAGATGACTTTATCATAAACTCTTTTCTCTAATTGGTATATATTGTTACACTTGTATTTAATGTGAAGTTAAGAAGCATGAGAGGCCACTAAAGTATTTAGAAAAAAATTATATAAAAAATTTTAATTACGCGTATGCTCACGCTTAAGATTTAAAAAAAAATCTAAAACGTGCAACATGGATTAAAAACAGCGTCAATAAATTTTAAGGAATCTTTTAGACAGCAGTAGGAAGTATAATTTAATGAGCACCTAATAGAAAGTTAGCTTCACTCTAATGATTATGGTGTATATTAAAAATTTAAGAAGAATTATGCACTTAAATACGCCTGGATGACGAAAAAGAAGTCAGTCCAATTTAATACTTAATCCCTTCGGCCATTAAACTTATTTTAAAACAACAAAACCCTTTTTCCTTGCGTGTATGGGGTCTAAAAAGTTTAAATGGTGTCAGAACTACTAGATTTTTGTAAAGCTTTGGTGTGCCTCTTTATTGATCAATAATGCTATTAAACAACTCGCTTGGCCTCATTGCCTCTGCAACATTCCGAGGGTGGGGGAAGTAGTACCCTCCCAAGTCCACTGGCCGCCCTTGACAGTCATTCAGCTCTTTTAAAATCTGCTCTGCATTGGCCTCCAGCTGACTTGCAAGCGTGTTGAAGGAAGCATTGCGCGTAGCTAGAGAACGGGCCCAGTACCACGTGAGGTAAAACGTGGACCCTCTATTGTCGAGCTCATGGACTTTCCGAGAGGGCAGTTTTTGGTTGTCCAGCAGTTGTGAGACGGCCTCGTTTAGTGCGCCCCCCAGAACTGCTGCCTTGCTACTACCAAACTTCTTGCCCAAGTCTTGCAAAGAGGCCGCCACCGCTAAGTATTCTCCCAATGAATCCCAGCGAAGGTGACCCTCCTTTAGAAATTGTTCCACGTGCTTTGGCGCAGAGCCACCGGCGCCTGTTTCATAGAGTTTTCCACCTTGCAAACAGAAAACAAAATAAAAATAATGTTATCAAGGAAAGAAAGAAAAGTTGAGGCAACCCGCTAGCAAAGGAACGACAGAAAGCATTTTAGCGCTGGTTCCCAGCTCGAGTATAGGAAATAAATCCGTATTGTAATCGCGAAGAACATTTCCAGTGACCGTAATGGTATCTTTTCCTGCTTTAGCCTAGTGGTTGCCGTTAGTATAATAATGTCCATGAAAATAACATAATGCTATGGAATACGCGTTTGAGGGTCTCCACCATAGCAGCGTGGGGCGGCATGATAGATATGGCCAATCCCTTGATATTGTGTTCCTTTAAGTACTGCTTGACTAGTCCAATTAGGTTGCGATCGTGTGCTCTATGCTCATCGAGCCAAAAAATGGCAGGTGTGTTTGTGGCTCTGGATTGAGTGACAGCTAGTTGGACCCAATCTCTAATGGGAAGTTCTTCCAGGTGGATGGAAGGTCAATCGAAGTATGCGTAAAGGTATAAACACTAAAAAAATTACCTTTAGTTTGGCACATCCGCCATAAATCGCCCCGCTCAACCGCGTGTCTGAGGAGAACGGCGCCCTTTGAGTCAACCACGCAAAATTCACCACTAGAAGGCGCCTCGAAGGTCTTGTCATGGGACCCGTACTCCTCGGCCTTCTGAGCCATGAGGCCGATGTTCGACGTGTGGCCCATCGTGCCTGTTGGCAACCATACACATAAGGAAGCCAGCATTGCGTCCCATAGCCTGTAGCATTGGCTATACCAGCATCCATCCTGCCATTATTCTTCATGAAGTCGATGCAACTCTGGTATTGGAGTGCATAACAACGATCCGGTATGACGCACACGGTGTCCTGTAATTGGCCGCTACTATTCCACATTTTTCCAGAATCACGGATGACAGCGGGCATGGAGGCGTCCACGATGACATCGCTGGGCACATGCAAGTTAGTCCTGTTCTCTCGTACAACAGCCAGGGGGGGGCCACGGGCATAGCACGCCTCGATGTCTCGTTCGATCTCTGCTCGTTGCTCTAGTGGCAATGCTTGTATCTATATATGAGAGGAACGTGTAATGAGAAAGTAAATAGCCCAATTTCGTAGCAAACAGGTGCCTTTTGAATGACATCGTCAAACCCATTAGTTATATCCACGCCAAGTTGGTCAAACAAAGCCGCGTGCTTGGCAAAGAGCGGCTTAAAGTAAGCAAGAACGACAGCGCCGAAAATTTTCGGGTCGGAAACTTTCATCATTGTAGCTTTCAAATGCACAGAAAACTTTATAACAATTAATAAAAATACGTAAAAGTGCTTGAGGTATACTGAGAAGTGCTTTCAATTACCTTAAATATAAGGGAAAAAGTGTAGCCACAGAAATGTAATACTTGTAACTCTTATAAACTTATACAGCCACAATACAAGAAAAAGTAAAAGTTAAAAGCATTGTCGTAGCCAGACGGGCTCGGGGAGCCTTCCTTGCTACTGCCGACTCCCGCTTTTCATTGGTTATAAAATTCTATTTTTACTAAGAAGGACCAGCCCTAAATTTGAGGGTTACTACGAAAGGAAGAGTGGGGGCGCTAATAAGAATGTACGATTCGCTTAAAAGTTTTCAGAGCAGCAAGTATATTTTACATTGAGAAATAATAAAGAAATAATAATAAATAATAACCTTTTGTATAGTACACCAACCAATTAAAAACTATAAACAAAACATTAACTCCCAACCAATAAAACTGTTTCAACGAAATAAAAAAGTGAATAAAAGGGGGACAACTCTCCTATTCCACAATAAAAATTTAAAGAGAGGAGCATTATATATAAGAAAAAATGAACAAAAAAAAAGAAACTTCTCGTTATTCAATGTTATAAAAAATATAAAAAAGTGGACTACAAGAAGATTATTTTTTCTTGCGTCTTCCAGCGTTTTGTCCAAGAAACTTTCAAGTTTACTTCGACTCATAAAGGTGCTATCAATAACCTCCCCTAAAACAACAATAATGATATATAAATACACAAGGATTTTTTATAAAAGCATTACAAAAGTAATAAAGTAAATATACTACAAGTAACAAATATAAAATAAAGAAACGCACAAAATAGTTTTTTTTTTCTATAGCTACTGGTCTGCTCTAAACGAATACTGGAAAGTAAAAAGCAGAGAAAACTACAAAGCTAAAAAACTTTTCAACAGTTTCAAGGAGTCTTCCATTAATAAAAGTGAAAAAGTTCAACGACTACATAATTTCAATTATGTAATACTTTAAAAAAAAACTTAACAATAAACGGCTCCCAACATCATTGAAACTATAAAGCCATAATCTTTCATTTTTGTTTTATAGTAATGATTTTATTGAATAAAACTTTTCTCTATTAGATATAAGCTCTCTTTTTTCTTTACTTTTTCTTTTTTTTCTATTTGTTCATTTTTTTTACTTGTTTTAAGCAGAGTACTATTGTAATTGCCGTTATTTGGCGGGCCATTGTAAGTAATATTACATTTTCTTAAACAGTTAAAAATTTTAAAAAGTATATAAAGTTTTATTTACTTTTTGTACACTTCACGCATTATAGATCATTCTACGTTATTTTCAGTATGTTTACAACGTACATTGCATCTTTATTATGATTTATATTATTAAGTTAATTCCGCTCAATAACTCTACTGCGTTTAACTAATTCTATTCCTAGAGTTATTTCTTTAATGTTTTACTCAACAAATTACTATTGTCATCATAATTGTAATTTTTAGAAAAAAAATTTATTTTATATTATATTCAACTTAACTTATACTTATTAGAATAAAACTTCTTTCTCTTTAAAATGCATATTAGTTATAACTTTTTACTTCTATATAATTTTTTTGTTGAGAAGCTTTTATATTAACTCAAAAACTTTTTTTCTTTACCTTTTAAAAGTTTTATTCCGTCCTTCATCACTTTTACTTTATTACCATTCTCCTCTCGAAATTCAATTCGCGCAAAATCGTCGTATTGCATTATATGCGAAATCTGATTAGTAAATAATAAATTAATTTAATTTTTAGTACTAGTACTAATCCCTTCATAAATTTTAAAATACTAAAATGTGTATAATATAAATTATTATATTTTTTATACTTATTAACAATAGTTACCGCCAGGCAGCAAAAAAAACGCATAAAATGTAAATTTATTTTTATTAAAAAAATATGGTTGTATAGTTAAGCGAATCGTCTTTCGGTAATTTCATTACAATTGTTCTACTCAAATATTTAATGAAATAAACATCCACTATTGATAATCATTAAAAGTAGTAAATTTATTATGAAAATTATTGCCGTGATAAGTGCTAGTATACTTCTGATTTAAAAATCTAATATAAAAATTGGCACAAAAGTAATATAATTAATTTTATAGAATAATTTATTTAAAAAAAACTTTTAATATAATTAATTTAGTAACAAAAAAAAATTATCCGTTCTCATATCGCTTCGTTAAGTTTTCTGCTATTTTTGCGCGGTCATTCATTGTGTTTTTAGTGACCCTATTGGCTCTCAAAAGAACCGCACCGCAAATAAAATACTAACCCGTCGTTAGAATGCATAAAGTAAACGGTTTAAAAAATTAAAATCTGATTGGTCTTCTACAAAAAACTCTTCTTATTGATCCTGATATATTATAATTCATAATTTTTAGTTCTTTACTATTTTTAAGCTTATTCATGGGCACCCCCCCCCACCCCCAACAGAAAAAAGACAACTACTAAATACACATAATTAAAAAATTATATAAAATGAGCGAAAAATAATAAGTGGGAGAAACAATCGAGAATCTTATAGAAGTACCAGTAAAAATGCGATTTGAAATACAGAAAGTACTTTAAAGAAGTTTTAAAAAATATGTTGCCTCACGCAAAACAATAGTTTTACTGGCCCTCGCTCTTTGTTTGTGCTATAGTTTACTTTTTACTACGCAAGAGATTAATAACAAATATCTCAAAGCTTGTTAAGTAATGCCCCCACTAATTAAAACTTGAATGCTTTTATTATATTAAATAGCAAAAGTTTTATAAGAAACCTTAAATTATTTTAGGATTAAAGTCTTCATATCATAAAAAACTGTAAAAACCTCATTTTCGAAAAAATCGCCACTTGTCATATGTGCTACGTGGGTTTTGGAGTCAGGCGACCAATCGCCAAGACGCGTTGGATGCTTCATGGCATACTGCTTAACAGGAGCAGCTGCCCAGCGAAGAGAGTTCCCTGTATTAATATGTAACGTTTCGGAACTTTTATAACTTTAAGGCTATCTTTGAATTTTATATAAAGTTTGAAGCGTACAACATAAATATATATATTTTGTAAAAAAGAGTAAAAAAGTTATATTGTAACTTGTAAGATTTGTAAAACAGCAAAAGCAAAATAAAAAGTAAATAATAACACGAGACCATAAAGTAAAGGTTTTCTTAGGATCTTTTAAATAAATTGGACTTCAAATATTCAATACTTTGACTGAAAAATCTTATAAAACACTTAACAATCTTTTACTTTCAGATAATAGTCAATGCCGAATTAAAAGGTTTTCAGTTAATTACTTTAAAGAATGAAATAGATTATTGCAAATATTTAGTAATAAAATTTCTATTACTATGCGAACTTTACTTTAGTAAAAAGAAACGTTAGTCACGAAATTTTAAAAAAACTAGCGCAAAAATATTCCATTGCAAGCAAAATTATTAAAGTGATACATAGAGTTAAAAAGTAACTTTAAATGGGCACAAACCAATAAAGAAACATGTAAATATATTCAGAGTAAAAGTTTAAGATATTTAAAATTTCAACAGAATTAGATAAGTATAATTTGACCTTCACGAAGTACTGGATTTACGGCGCTTCCTAAAACTCTAGAATATGTTTTCTGAATGGTAGTTTCTTTTTCATCCGAAGGGGAGCTTGGATAATCAGGAATATAATATCCTGGTGGTAGTGTTGGTCAATCTTAATATGTATACAAAGTTCAACTATTATTAAAATAAAAAAATAGAGAACCCCTTTTTTGTAATTCCTTGATACAAGAAATAAGTTGAGGTATAGAAGCGCTTATGTTTGGGAGCTTAATAATATTAGCAAATGGAGTTCTAACAAGTTGACCAAGTTTAGCAAGATCATCCTAATTTACAAATAATCGTTGCTAGAGATATTCTTTAATATCAAAAATAACAATAGCAACTTCAACTCTTTGCTCGGGCTTCAAACGATGGGACCATAACGAAAGAATTCTGTTCGCAAGAGAAATATTACTTAATGATACGATAATCTCGGCTTTTCTGCAAAAACTGCTCAAAATTGGGAAAAATGACGCAGTGGCAAGCAAAGGGGCCTCATCTTATAAAATACTGTTGTAAGTTTCGGCTAAAAGAATGCAAGCCGAGTAATGATAACCTGTTTTAGTATAAATAATCATAGGGCGAGGTTGTGAATCTGCTCTAACAGTGTAGCAACGTAAATTTTTTTTTACTACAATTCTCGACTTTAACGGCTTACTAAATCTCATTAACATCAATTGTTTTAGCTGCGAGAAAATAGAAAACAGAAGAAACTAACAAACTCTTAACCGAACAGCCCCCAAAGAGGGATAAACACTTTAGTAAGTGTTTGGTTGCGTAGAAGGTTGTGCTTTTTGAGGTTTTGAGATTTATGAATTTCAGTTTGACTTTTTCAGATAAATGCATATATATCATCGTTGTTCACTTTAGACTCTATTTCGAAAACTCTAAGCTAAAAAATTAAGTATTTAATATTTACTAATGACCCGAGCATGTACAGAAAGCTGACTTTCAGGGAAAAAATGGTATGACTGCTAGAAATTATAAGTTATGAATAGCAATTTTATATACAGCCGTGGGTTAAACCATAATTTTAAGCATCGACTAGTCATCCTTCGACTCTCAGAGAAAAAATTAGATTCTAGTAGGAGAGCATAATGTATTAGACTAAGTGGTAATCAGGCTTGTATCCAAGGAGGTACCCATAATATCCTCCTACGGGATCAAATTAGTAACGATACAAGCTGCTAAACAGTATAAGACTGTCTTGTCCCTGCGTGGCTCCAGGAGACAAGTCCAACTGAAGAGAGTGTAAGGAAAAAACCAAATGAGCTAAACAACGTTTTGTAATGAAAACGAAATTATTACCTAAATTAGATTTAAAGATTTTTACAATTATTGTTTTATGGATGCTATGAAATTAGAGTGAGTGGTATGGTTATTAAAAACAAGAACGAAAAAGAAGGCGCAGAGAAAGGGAAACAGGCCGCAGGGGCTAGACTTTGTTAGCCAGCCAATTTAGATGTTTTGTTTTCACAAAATATATTTTGTTTATATATTGTTTATTGCAATATATTATTGGATTATGTTCATTTCACTGGTATTAGTTAAACGCAGCGTCTTTTATTTTAATTAATACCACCTATTATCGTAGGTTCAACTACTTTTCGATTTTAGTTATAATTTACTACTTAATTTCTGCCAACATTGGTTGGTAAAGAGTAGTTTTAGAAAATACTTTTTACACATGGAAACTAGTGTGTTATGCCTCAACGTAATAGTAACAGCCGCAGGGAGACTTTAAACTGTAAGAAAAAAAAGTAGGAGAGATCTACGTCTGCGAATATTTCGGCAAAGTGACGGTTAAACTTGTTCAGAGACGTTTCGCAATGCTCTGAAAACTGCCATTCTTTAAGATCAAAGATCTCCGTTTTTAAAGGTGAAAGAATTCAAACAGTGCTCTCGTGAGTCTTCTTAAATTAGCTATAGACAGTAACTTAAAACTCCAATTTTTTTTGAGGAATGTAAATTCAAACTATAAAGTAACCCTAACTTTGCTAGATTTGATTGAATAAAGCAACAGCACGGATTACAAATATAAACTAAAGCTGTCGTTCGAGGGGGAGTCAGACCAATTCTGTGTTAGTTGTTGTGCCGGACAATTAAGTGAAGAATTCTGTGCCTACAAGTGAGTATTTATTTTCTAAATTATTACTAGAATTTTCTAGTCTACCAACTTTGAAACATGAAAAGTGAAGAATCAAGGCGAGTGTTGAGGAGTGCTAGTACGTTGGCATTGAAACACAGTGTCTTTGTATCAGTACTCTAAAGAATGGTATTATTTACCAGTTTATATACACACGTGGGCCCCCAAGGAGATGGTTTTATCCACTGAAAATTAATTCTATTCATTAACGTGTAAAAGTTCTACTTTAGTAGAACAAAACTAAAAAACACTTGAAACGCTTATTAGCTTGTTCTACCAAAGTAGAACGATTTGAGCGTAGGGCGAGGCGCGTAAACAATACATTTTCTTGGAGACGAAAAGCAAGTGACCCAAATCGCATTGACTAAACTATTAACACCTTCATTATACGTTTCAAATATTTCAGCTTAGAAAGGTACTAAAGAGAACTGTTTGCGACCGTTTGTTGTACTTTTTCTCAAGTAATCAATGCATGTAGCGCTTGCATCCTTATTAAATAGATATCTTTTTATTAACAAGAGTCCTCGTTTAACTTTTCTAAGAGCTTAGAATCAAACGGCCGTCCTCGTGGTTTAGGACGAACAGAAATGACACCGGACGGCATGTGCGTTCTAGCATAGGAGGTGTGATCCCCAATGACCTTTAGGACAAAAATAAAGACATATATTTAAAATTTCATTACTGTACATTATCATTGCTCTCTATATTATATAATATAAATGAGTGGAAGATGACCATTATTAAGTTGCCTTTAATGTGAAAAGTGAGGATCCCATGATGCAAGCCGCGGACATTAGAAAAAACTTTTTGTAAACAATTGTTACTTTTACATTTTCATAAATTCTTTGTCTATAGCAATTCATGAAAATCAATGTGAACTTCTCTAATTTTTTAAAAAACTTGAAGTCTATTGATTAAAATCATTATAACCTAAGTCCCACATGCCCCAACATTCCAGTAGTTCTTTCAAATATCCTGTATCTATCGCTCCTTTATCTGACCTTTGGGAGTACCATATTACATACTTTTGCCCTTAAGAAGGATAATACGTCAAGTTTATGAAAGAAGAATAAGGAATAGGTGTCGTGTTCGGCACATATTCGTCATAGCCAATTAAGCAAGGGCATTCTGCTCGATTGATATGAACGGCGCTTCTTGAGAAACGTGGAGTCGTGCTCGTACAGATCCTTTTCAAATATCAATCATAACAGTGAATATTGGTATCGGTACAAGGACTTAAAGCGAGCAGGACGATGAATATTACTTAATTTTACGTTGGTAAGGGTATTTAACGCGTGCGTTCGGAAGTAAATAGCGTAGAAATAGTCGTTATCCACATTTGCCCCTGAAGCACATGTTTCCCTACAAGAGATAAACTATCAGATTTTTACTTGAAAACAGGAGGAAAAGAAGAGCCTATCCGCATGTTACTTTAAAACCCGCTCAAACTTATTTAGAAGTAAAGAAAACCTTTCCTTCCGAAATGAAAAGTCTGTGGCACGTCGGGGATAATACACTCCTTGTCTGTACAGAAGTGATTATGATATAGAACTATTAACATAAAAATATTAGTCATCTTGAAATCTATTTTCCCCTGCATTTTTAATAATTTTTTTTACTGGTTTGTACAACCAAAAGACTTTAACACTAAAACCAAAAAGCGGGGCCGCATAGGTGTTGCCTTTCTTTATTACGGAACGAAGCCATAAATCCCAAGACGTGCCCCAGCAACACTGCGGCCAACTTTTTTTTATAGTGTTCCACAGTCTCCTTGTAAGCAGCCATCCCTACCAGTAAAATGTGAGTTGAGAAGAAGACGTTCTAATCAACGCAGTAATACCAATCCGGGGAAAAAATTGGTACGGTATAGTTTTTCTGGGTCTTAAGATGTGTGTACATAAGCGTTATCGTTCCAAGCAGATATGCAATAAAGAGGAGAATCCTAACAAAACCCATCAGCTAGTTATGTATATCAGCTTGTAAATAGTAAAACTTCTTTAAGAAGAGGCAGAAGTTGTGAAAAATATGACAAAAAGTCAGAGCAACTATTAAATCCTTTTATTAAAAAAAAATTTATGAATAGAGCATCTACATGATAACCACTGAAACCGCTTCCAGTGTTATTGAAGAGTGGACCGCTTTATTAGAGAACAAATAATTAAAGGAACGTCGATAGTGCACTGCAATCTTAATGAAAGCGATATGTAAAAGAAAGGAACTAGCAGTAAAAATTCGTAATAAGCAACTTTGTCGGCTACGATAAAGTTGCGCTCCCCTCGAAAAGAAGAGTAGCTTTTCGGAAAAAAAAACAACTTTAACCCCTTACAGTAATAATAATAATAATAATAATAATAATAATAATAATAATAATAATAATAATAATAATAATAATAATAATTTTAGACTTACCAAAAATGACCGATATGAGTAAGGATTCATGATCGAAGCCGTCCGCCAAAACAAAAACATTAGAAAGGATAATATTCTTTATAAACATCAAGTGAAAGACAACTTAAATCGCAAAGAGAAGAGCAGAACGTCTAATGGAAGCTGGACTAGGTGGTAAAGGCAACGCAGCAAATAAGCCGGGCGAGAGCCAGCGATAACTGCCACTGGTACGGCAACCAGATTGAAGTGATCGAAAGGGCTGACCGAGTGTTTGGGCTGCACAGTCGTGCTTAGAAGTACTTTTTAACGGTGAGCAGTGCTCATTGGACAGAAGATCTACCTGCAGCGCTTATTAAGAAGCCAGCTAACGTCTCTGGAAAGTTTTTCATTAGAGTACAGTTTTAAATTTTTCAAAACGTTCTTCTCATATATAAAATGATTTGGTATAGTAAAGCTCGCTGTTTCTGCAAATTTAATAGACAAAGTTTTTCTAAATAAACTTATAAGAAAAGCGACCAAATGAATTAAAATTTTTACAAAAATTAAAAAGTTGAGTATTATTACTATAAAAAAAAGAAGCCATATACTTAAGTTATGTCATTATTTTACTCTATTTTAAAGAAAAAGCTATTTAATAAAAAATTATTATAAGGTTATACCATCCACGTTAACTTCAGTAAAGTGTTCAAAAATAGTACTGGTGCTTAGATTAAGGCGGTTAACCAGCACCCAAGAGTTTCCCCGAGAACTTCCAAGAAAAATCTGTGAAAGATTTTACAAAAAAAATATTAAAGTAAAGATCAAGTAAACTTTTAAGCTTCCTAAAGTAAACAATTCCTTTTTAATTCATCTCCTTTATATGAATATAATTGCCCATTAATATACTTACATACATATAAGATATAGCAAGGTATTAGAAAAATAGCCTGAATCTAAACTCTTGAGTTCATAATGAGAAATAGCCAGGAGGAATAACGGCGCTTGTGTGCCCTAATAATAGATGTTAAATAATAAGAGCCAGTGTAAAAATTATAAAAATTAAAAATATATTTGAAAAGTAGAGTAAAGAGTGCCTACAGTTTTCTTAAAGTAGTTACCTTTTTCGCCACAAAATTTAATAATTTAATTACGAAAGGAGCCTGGAGTTAATTCTTTAAACTTTAAGTAATGTACCTAAATTTCCAAAAAATACTATATAAACTTCAATATAAAAAACTTAACCCGGTAAAGTTTAATAATTGTTACCAAAGGCTTTATACCCTCTTTGGAACCAAAACATACACATATTAGCAAAATTGAAGCCTCCGACAGTAAAAAGTTATACTGATTTAATTTACCTAAATATATAGTTTATTTAACTAGGTCGTAGATTTTGTAATATATAAAATCCAAACCTTGAATTTTAATATTGAGGCGCCCATCCTTTAAAAAAAGTAGTAATTTTTGCTGTGTAAATATATTTTTTTCCCCTAGTTCAACAATATAATATAAAAAGCCTGTTAGCAACACTAGACCTGCAACTACTAAGAAAGACGAAATATATCTAGGAAAAGATTACAAGAATTCAAATAATAAACTCAAGATATACTGTAACTTTCTTAATATTAATGCTGGTCAATGACAGGGCTAATGGGAAAAAGATAGAATGACATATTTTATTTTGGCGTGCAACAGTCTTTTTCACTTTGATTCATTGATTTTTTCGGAATGCCTGGTAAGTCGAGCGCAGCCCGCTCAGACTCTAAGTAAAGAGCAGCGCTGCTGCTTTGAACCCTCAAAAAATTAAGGAAAATTCGAATATTCCAACCCTCATTTTGAAAAAAAAAATTTAAAAAAAAACTGCAAATATGTAAGAAACTCCCGAAAAATATAGTCAGTCTTACTGGCTTCTCTTCCTTTTCTTTTGTTTTGTCAGTATCTATCAAGAATTTTTGTTTGTAGGGAAGTTGTACACTTTTACCACCAGACCAGGAAAATGTGAGTTGTCACAGACGGGATTCAGACCCGAGGCCTTGAGATTGCGCGACAATGCTCTTTACCACTGAACTAAGGTGACGACTAAGTATTCAGATTCGCACGTCGACGTGTGTTTTGCAGTTGTGGGCATTAGATTTCCATGAAACTGTTATAATAGTAGTACGTTTATCGTAGGTATCAGCCCATGAAGAGTTCGAATAGTATCTTATTTCTTAAGGGTTGTCTTTGGGTTGCACAGGTAGGCGAATGCACGTCGAGCTGATTTGAGATTTGATGCGTCGTTAATATATAGAAACATGCCTAATCGTCTAGTTGAAAATGATATATCCGGACGTGTGTTATCTGTTATGTATCGTAGGCTTCCAATTAGGC
Organism: Zophobas morio; assembly: GCF_036711695.1. Taxonomy (NCBI): domain Eukaryota; kingdom Metazoa; phylum Arthropoda; class Insecta; order Coleoptera; family Tenebrionidae; genus Zophobas; species Zophobas morio. The sequence goes on along the minus strand of NW_026972199.1, from coordinate 137,422 downwards.
TAGCATATTCTTTATTTGTGCAGTTTGTTGAAGGAGGTTCCAGTTTAATGGAATTGTGCAGGGGTATCTTTATTATCAGCATTGACTCCCTAGGTTTCGCACAATTTTAAGGTTAGATCTTTTTGATTGATGGAGATACTCCCATTTTTCTGTTCAGTTCCAACGCCTAAAATCTTTTCAACGCAATAAGTAGTTACTACTTCATAGTCTTTTCTTAGCTTATTCATGATGTGTCTTTCGTTGCCAATGATATAACAGTCATCCACATAAATTCCTAAAATTTTTTCCCGTCTCAGAGTAGAAGGCATTTTTGTCTAGAGGAGACTGTTCATATCCATATTTTATTAAGTTTGAGATAATATGGTGGTAAAATAGTTTTGCTAATTCTTTAAGCCCATAAATTGCGACATCTACCCTTACCACGCAGTTTTCTTTCTTTGTATAATGTTCGTTGAGCAGTCTTTTTTGTTGCGGATCCCAGTTTTCTCTTATTAGGAGCGTGCCTTAGGGAACTAGAATGTGTATGGGCTTCTCCAGTTTGACGTGGAGGAAGGCAATGGTAATATCAGCTGTGTGTACCTAAGTTTTTTAGGTGGGTCAAGGTTATTAAGGTTTGGAGCGTACTCTTGTCGAGAACAGGAGAATAAGTCTCGTAATAGTTCACGCTCTTTTCTTGCATATATTACCCCCTCGAATTAAGTCTTCCTTTATATCTTTTGTCATATTTTGTGTGTAATTCTCATGTAGTAGATAGTACGTTATCGCCTTCGGCTAGATCACACGGCCTGATAATTTTAAATCCTTCGTGTTTAGTAATTGAGTTAAGTTTAGAAATGACCGCCTGTTTGTAGTCTTCTTAGTCAGGCTCCTTCATGGCTTCACTGTAGGTTAACAGAGAAGTAGTTTCTATTATCTCGAGTTCATCGACTATGATAGCTTCTTCTACTCTAACTCGTTTCCTTGCTCCGTGAACTCTATTTTGGTTAGCATATTCGATACCTAGTGTTTGATTTTAAGTTTGTGAAGGTTCACGTTGTGGTCTTGTATGTTCTAATTTTATGTGTTACGTGCGGTGGCGAGTAATTCTTCGCTAGCCCTCTTTGAGAGTATGTCTAAGTCTTTGTTGTGATTTATATCTCCGATGGCTAATAATTGCTCTTTTGCTTAGGTCGTTTATTGTTTTGTAAACTGTGATAAATGGCAGTATTTTGGGTGTTTCCTTGTTCAGGGACTGTTGTCTCTTCGTAGTTATGTTGTTGGCCATAGTTAATATTGCAAGTCTATTTGGTGTTGTTTCTTTTGTAGTTGTTTAGTGTCATGTGTTAAGTGTACTTGATTTGTGTCTTTATCAACCGTTTTCGGGCTTGTTATTATAAAATCTTCTAATTTGTATATCCTTAGTTTTATTATAAACTTTCTGGATGATTGTGAATTTAGTTCTTGTTTCGCTCTTATCCTTTTAGATGGCATGCGATGAAGTAATGAGGTATCTATTAACAATTGTGGTTGTTTGCTGTTGATTTTTGTGCATGGGTTAAGAAGGTTATCTGCTGCGACTGATTTGCTTTTAATAAGACGTAGATTGTTTTCCGTCTCATAGCCTCCTTCTTTTTAATGTTTTATATGCTGCGTTGCTGGTTATACAATAGGGTCATTAACTAAGGGTGTAGGCTGATTTAAATGATAAACGCAAGTGCCATTATGTGCGTTTCTAGTTTTGTTTCCTGTTATTTCATAATATCGTCTTTGCTGTATTTTAGGGGATATATATGTCCAAAGCATGCTATGTTCCTTGATTAAATAATCTTTCCTGTCTTTAGTTTAGGATTCATATTCACCTGCAGTGCTATAGGTAGGTATGGAGGGCATAACACCTGTAATGGAGCGGTCTTGGGATTTGGTTTTGTATTCTGGGTTATGGATCAAAATCTTGCATCGAAGGGGTTTAGAGGAATTAATGTCTCTCTTTGATTCCAAATATTTGGGTAGGAGTTAGATTTTCACCGTTGTGTGGAAGACTGTTTGTTATGAAAACTGCATTTGTCATTGCTTCATCCCAGTATTGAAGACCCAGCCCTCCATGTTTGAGGATGCTTCTTGTATGGAGGAGTGTCTTTTGGTGCGGTGGAAATTAGGACGCCAAATTGTTTAAGGCATCAATGTAGTTCATTGTTAATGAACTCTATGCCGTTATCGACTCTGAACTCTTTCAGTAAGTGCTGACTTTTACCTATTGTTGAGATGTCTGTTCAAGATCTATCTGTTGTGTGCAGTGAGTAAAATGATTATTTGATGCTTAATTTGCTCTTTGGTTCTTGTAAAATTCGATGAATACTTTCTTAGATTTGACATCTGTTATGATTCTTCAAACCCTTCTAATTTGGATGTCGGGCCCCTTTGTAATGTCGTCTATGTATAGAAGTTCATCCGGATCTCTTTGGTTGTGAGGCTCGTTAAGTTTGTTTACTTTCTTCTTTTCCAGCTTTGTAGAAACACATATTTCTCGTTCTTTATTATTAAATGGTCTGATGTTGGATATTAAGTGTTTCAGCTGTCTGTAATTTGTATGACCGTATATGTAGTGTTCAGGAGGAATCGCACTCTTATTCTTTACGTCGTCATGTTTCAATTTTGTCTTAAGTGAGTAGATAGTATTATTGTTTGGTGTTTCGATCATGTAAAGGTCATTTTTTATCGTCCTCTAATAGTTTCTCCTTTTGTTAATATTATTGTAACCGTTCGGTTATTAAAAGTGGTCGTATATCTGCTTTCGTCTAGTTTCGCGCAGGAGATGAGATTATGTTTAAATGATTTGCCATAGAGCGCCTTTCCATTATCTAATGTAATTAATCTTCCCGACTTTCTTGTGCAAATTATTTCTTTTATTTGTATTTATTATATTACACTCATTTTTTAATTTCACTTAATAACTCTTTATCTTTAATGATATATGGGTAGGCGGGGGTGTCGACTACCATGTAGAGGGAACGATTGACCTCATGTAAATTCGAATGTTGATGTTAATTTGCTATGGAGAATTGGAGGTTTTCAGTGTCCAGGGTTTTCTTTATTTTTGTTTTGAAGTATGCTTTCACGTGTGTGGTTATAGTTATTCTCCCATCTTTTGTTTTTGCAGGCGTCCAAGATTCTTCAGTTTACGATAATAGGTGCACTGTGAATTTGGGTACTTGCATAACTGGTGATTGTGAACTTCATTGCATCTATAGCCTTTGCATGCTATTTCCATGTGCCCTAATTTCAGGCAATATGTGCATTGTGATGCCTTGTGTTTGCAATGTCGGGGATCATGACCACCCTTGCGCCCGTAGGAGTTAGTGTTAACTGTGCTTTTTCTCGTTGTTGTTTGCTGATGCATTTCTAGGGTTTTCTTGTTCAGAGATTAGATGCTTGCCATGCAAAGTGTGTCTATTTTTCAGCGTGTAATAGTGAATTGAGCGCGTATACTTAGTCTATTTTTCTTGCTTATCGGTTATAACATTGTTCAAGGGAGATTGAGTAATATTTGTATAACCTCACCAGTTCTATATATTGGGGCAATCATTTTTAGTATATCCGTAAATTATGGAAGGTGAAGGATCGCCTCTTGGATAGCGCACTGTTCCTGCATCATTATAGCCAGGTGACCCATAGTCTGTTAGCGTATACTTGAATACTTTCGTTCTTATTTTTAGATGCGTTGCAGAATTCTTTTGTCTTGGTCATAAGCGTGGCTAAGATCTCTTTCCAAACACGAACTTTACCGTCTGAATAAACAATTCCTCTTTCGTTATGTCAAGTGCTTTTATCCTTGATCTGATATTTTTATGGAGGCTATTCATTATTATCCTTATACCGGTAGCTGATTTTTTCAGTAGCTTGCCCTTAGTTATAGGATCCTCTCAAATGGGGACATCTTTGAAAAAATGTCGTGAATTCCCTGTTCCGTGAGAACTAGTTTTACGTCGGATAACCATGTTTAATTTGAGGAGTCTTCTTTAACAGTAGTGCTTGCCATGTAGTCATACTTTTCATTTTTGGTGGAGTTAGTTATATTAGAGTTCTTGAGAATCTCAGTTGAGGTTAGAGCTTCGTGCTTATAATGTATCAGAATTTTTTTTTATGGGGAAGTTGTACACTTAATTAGCAGATCAGAATAATGTGAGTTGTCACCGACGGGAATCGTACCCGAGACCTTGAGATCGCGCGCCAATGCTCTAACCACTGAGCTAAGGAACGACTCACATCTTCTGTGGATAACTTATGTATACAACTTTTGTTAGTCTCGATTGGGCGCTCGTTCCAGGGAGAGTAGCAATATTTCCTCTAAAGACTAACAAACATTTAACCAACTATTGTGTTTTTATTTGGAAAAGCTACCCAAGCATAAACACACAACTTCTCGTTTTACTAAAATTTAATTGAAATTCGGACAATCCCATAGGCTGAAATTATCCAAAGAAATGCTTTACATGTAGAGTACGGAACGTCTCTTCAATAGCGCGTTCTTTTTTGTTTGCTTTAGATTAATCCGTTCCCTGGACATATTTATTGGCCGGTTTTATTCTTATTCCTTTTATAGTAAACGACAATATTATTAATACCGCTGGCCAAGGTCATCTAGAGCTTAACCATATGCTAGTGTTGCGGAGTACGATTTCCCAGACTGGGGTGTTTTTCCTGTGTGCAGTTAGAGTGGGTATTGGTCTCAAGTTATAAACTGCCAAAACCAGTTAAAGGCAGTTACTCACAAGAAAGTAGATAAGATTGTTGTAAACGTGTATAAACCCCTCTTAAGGGTCAAAAACATCCTGTTTATACATAAGAAATTGCTTTAACAAAAACTTAAAGCTACGGTATAAGCAATCACCCTGTTGAGAACTCGTAAATTCGGTGTTTGCCTTTAACGACCTTATCGAGCACCAGGAAATATCATTAATATAAAAATAATAATTAATAAGAAATAGTCTTTTGGGGTTGGTCCTCAAGCTGAAAGTGTAAACCGCTGTTCCACCTTCAATAAAGCTTCTTGTTTTAAATCTTCTATTGACCACTAAGATTTAATTGAGATTACGAGTGAGGGTAAACACAATATGAAAAAATCTGTCAATTTAACCCTACAGTAGTCGCGGGGGGTTTCACAGATCTGGAAATATTTTAGTTTTCTAAATTTTCAAATTGGATAGAAGTTAAAATTTAGTGTGACCTGTATCCTAATATCTCAATAAACAACAAGAGCTGAAAATTTTACGATATTTTTATCTAATATAAAAGTAAAAAATTAAAACTCAAGGGACCTGAGACCTACTGCGGGCTACTAATGCCTAAATAAAAGGTACAACTACTGTAGAGTTAAGAAACGTCTAAAATCGATAAAAAGAGCGGGTAAGGTTGAGCTAATTAAGCTTGATTCCCTTTTAAAAGAGTCAACTTAGATTATGTTCTCTTACTTTAATTTGTTTTAATTCTAAAACTTAGAACTTTAAAATTTAATAATCATATGCGTTAGTTATGTACTATACTCACATTGAACGCACTTACGGGGGTCCCTCCCTTCTGGGTGAGGAGCTCATTGTCGGGGGACCTGGTTGGTAGTGGTACTAGTCGGTGTCTCCAAGTGGCCTCGGATCTTGTGCCAAGGCTACCTTTGCCGGTGGCGGTTTTTGGCTGTTTTCCACCACACTAGGCCGAATGGCGGGAGTTCGGGCCCGATATTTCCCGCTTTTCAGTCTTTTGGGACAGTTATTTTAGCTTCCTAAAGGACGTACTCTGGTGGGCACTAGTGTCCCACCCCTGCAAAAGAGTGGAATTCAGATTGAGCGGCTTAAGGTCTTAAGAAGATCAGTCATAATGCCAGTACTAAAAAAAAAATTAGTGTTTTAGCTTTATAGTAAAAGTTTTTAAAGTGAACCACGCTACGTGTAAACAAAATATAACTACAGCTAAATTAGCTGGTTAATTTAGACCTTGTCCCTACGAGCTTTTTTTTATATAGAGCACATATAAGTTATGATAATTTTTAAATAATTTGTGCAAGTATATATTATTACAAATTTTGTTAAACAAATTTTATATTAAGAAAAAGCTAGTGAATGGGAAAAGTTGTTGCAGTAGCGACTTTCTATTTTAAAGGGGAATAACTAAATTTTCTATAAGCTTAGCAGTCTGTTTATTAGCTTACAATATGAGGATGCAAGTTTTTGCAAATATAAACAGTGTCGTTAACTATTGGATTATAATAATAATATGCTTGATATAAATACTTGCTAACAGATTTTGTATGCACTAAAGCTTTATCAGTGTGATTAAAATAAGTTGATTTTTTTTTACTAGGCATCCAGGAGTTTTAATATTACTAAAGACGTAAAATTTTACCGCATCTTTTATCTAACACTCTTTTGTACTTAAGCAAAGTATTTTAAATTAAACTACAAGCCTTGGAGATAATTATCAGCTCGAGTATGAGAGTCGAGCGATGAAATCAACATAAAATTAATTTTTTTAAATACAGGGGTTTTAGAAAAAAAAAAAAGGTCAATAATTCTTCTTCTGGTTATTATAACTTTTTACCAGTAAAGCTCCTATAAACTAGTTTAATTCTATTTACAATGTACAAAATAGCCATTTACGGCTTTCAAGACTGTTTTTCTTGTATATCTTCTACAACCGGTCTCAAAACTTTACACATAACTTCCTTAATTCTCTTTTTGTCATAGGAATTCCAAAGCTCATAAAGTTCAAGTAACTTCCTTGAAATTATTAAAACCTCAGCAGCCAAACAATAGATAGTTTAAATAAAATAAGTTAGTAGTTAGTAAAAAAACCTTTTCAAACTCGATGGACAGGTCTGAAAATCTCTCTCTCACTTCCTCTTTATCGATGGAGCCCACAAGAATGCAAGACAAGTAAATTGCCGTCAAGGCTATCATGTGCGGTGGGTAATTTAAAAATATGTCCGAACGGTACGTATCGTTGACTATGTACCTCAAATAACAAACAATTATTATAATTAAATAAGTTATAAGTTTAAATTTGAGATTGTTAGTATAAAATAGTTTAACGCTACACGCCCGTACTAACTAATTTTAAAAGTAAAAAAAGAGCAGTTCAGTTATAAAACTTATAAAAAAATTAATTAAAAAAAATTGAAATCTAGTAATAAATAATTACTAAAATAATATAAGTTTTAATAAAGAATTAATAGAAAAAAGTGATATACTTCACAAACGGATAAAGTACTGTATAAATTTAGTAAAGAGATAAGGCTATTTAAAAATAGAGAAGAGTAGCAAAATAATAAAGAGGTCTTAATACATTGATATAAATATATTATACCGCAGAGTAATCGAAACCTAAATCAAACTTTTATAAACAAACTAGAAAACACAAAGCTGGAAAAACTAAGTACTTCCTTTAAAGTTTATTAAAAATCTGATCAGCTTTTTAAATTCTTGTAACAACTTATACTTGTGAACAAAAAAATTGACAATTTATGCCTAAAAGCTATTACAAGTGGTGGGTGTTTCTTTCAAAAAGAGCATACAACTACAGAGCTTAAACTTAATTAATAAACGTGAAAATATAAAAGTATAAAAAAATTGGGTATAGAAAGAAATAACCAAGAAATCTCAATCACTTCTTTCACTTTAAGACTTTCGCAATAGAAACAGAGTAGTCGGTAGGGATGGTAAACAATGAGATGACAGTTAAGTTCTTCAAGAAGGTAGAATTCACAGTCAAGAATGTGTTGAGTGGTAAGAATGCAATAGTCTAAGTATAGATAGGAAAATTCCGTCCTGGCTTTAATTTTCTTTAATAGTATTGTAATTAATGATTTGGTTATATTAAAGAAAACCAAGATTTTGAACAACAGAAACTAAATTTCGCAGAGAGAGTACTCCATACTCCTCTATTTTGCAAGCTAAATATAAAGCTGTGGGAACTAAAAGTAAAGGGCTGCAAGAATCAAGATTATTTCTATTATAATAAAAAGGCGTTAAGAATTAATGCTAAAATTGTGAAATTCAAATACTTAAGGTAAAAGCGCCTACTGTAAACTGTGGCAGTAGCAATAATCTGTTGGCGCAGATTTAGACGTTTTCCCAGTAATAAAGCAACTAATTAAGAGAAAAAGTCACTTAAAATTATGAGAGAAAGAGAAAAAGCAAAAACAACGCTACAAGAGCAAATTTAAAAACTAATCTAATGTATTAATAAAAATATTTGTTTAACTGTCGGCTATAAAAATTTTATAAAATTCCTGTTCCTTCTTTGTTAAGATTTGAAAGGTTGTCTTCTCCAAGTAACTTAGTTCACTTGGTTCAAGCAGCCAAAGATTACAGTGTGAAGAAGTCCAAAAGTTGCCGGCCATAGGGTTAAAAGCGTACGAAATGCTGAAGTGCAGCTTGATAAGGAATGCTGGTCTAAACTCTTAGATTTTCTTACACTAGACTGCTTTGTCAAAGTATCAAAAGCGCTGACGCTAAATATTAAATTATCATATTTGCAACTGAAGGAGAATAGAGGATGTTAAAAAGTTGGTGCTTATTTACTAAGTTAACAACTTCGAATAATCAAGCTCTCAAACAGGAAATAAAAAAATTATTTGGTTTTTGAAAAAAATAACTTTTCCTTTTAAGTTGCCTAGAGTACCAGTTAATATCTGAAAACGGGTCTTTCACGTCAAAAATTTGAAACAATTCATTCAACTAAGCTAAGATGCTACCCGCAGAGGGCGGTATTGTGCCCTACTGTCTAATTCGTGAGTTCTTTCCCTAAAGATGATTAGCACGGTTAGCCTGTCCCGTCATACGTTCGTAAAGGGCGGTAGGATCACTTCTAAACTGTCTTAAAAGTTCTATCTGTAGTTCACAGTGTAGTGTATTATGGCGCAAAAATGCGCTGAAATGAGCGATTATTAGAAGTCCAACTTGGTACTAGGCAGGTTGAAAGTTCAACAATTACAACCTTCGCATTTTTGCGCCACAAAAGAGTCTATTCATGTCGCACATTAGAGAGTCTCTTTTTTGACCGCCATCACGTAAATCAAGTGTGGGCGGCAGGAAGCTTATAATATAAGGACCAAGCATTTCACCCGAGAGTACTACGAATTAATCATGATATTTAAGGTCAAAAGCTTCGGCAGCGCAGCGCGTTTCTCTGTTACAAAAAGTGTCTTGCTCTTTGCAGAGTTAGCAGTGCAACTTTAATGTCGACACCAGTCGGTGGTAGAAGAAAGCGTAGCAGAACACGCGCTGCAGGAGAACGAGGCGACGACAGCGCAGCGCCACCTCACGCTGAAGACCCCTGAGGACTTGTGCAGATCTGAAAGTTACGAGAGGGCAGCTTGCGTAACGGGCTTTCATGCAAAATTCAGCCCAAAACCGTCAAGAAAGACAGCGCCGGAGGGTTTCTGAAATTAAAGGGTAGGGTTTTCACTCGACTTTTGAAGATGTTATTAGTTCGTTAAGTATACTTATTATTATCCAAAATGAAAAAATTTCGGTAAACTTTTACTGTCGTTATCAACCGCCATTAAATAGGTATGTATACTTCAGCCATATTGCCCGTTGTTGACAAAAAGCTTATGGGGGAACTTATTAAGCTCAGATGCCATTTTGTGGAGTCCTTGATAAGCTCACGACTACCGACTGAAGAAAAAATAAGGAATACCGTCACCTAGTTGTCTAAAAGGCACAGATGGTCCATAGTCGCCCCTATCATTGGTTTTAACATCAGTTTATGGCGCCGTGAGAGAAGTTAGCCTTTCGTCTCGATAGCCCTTTGACGATCGATACCATCTCATCTGTGAAAGACAGCTTTAGAGCAAGGTAGGCAGCGAACACTGGGCTGCAAGATGATCAACAGAATATTTTACTTAGTCTTTATCGCTTTCGGTAACAATACCGTGGTTGAGTAGTGGTGATTGTGGTGTATCCTTCTCATTTCTTACTCGGCTAGCGGACTTATTATAAGAGACGCGACAGTTGTCACCAACCTTAGACACTTCATTCAGTTTGTTCTATCATTAATTAGGTGAAACAGCATCTTATTCCTTATGCATTGAGGTAAGCGTGTTGCGTAACTCGTTGAAAGGCTATAACCGCTCGGAGGAGGTGGCAACGCTAGGGGCGAATAAGACGGTATGTAATATTATCTGTAGGTATTGCGTGGAAGGTGAGCTTCTTTCACCGCACGACGGGTCGGCTAAAGCATTGTTTAGTAAAGCGGAAGTTTTTAGCAGCGGTGGGAGCGGTGTGAGTGCCTTATGAACTATCTTAGTAATCTGCTCCAACTCTTGGAGTTTGAGAAAGAGCCTTCAACAAGCAGGATAGGCAACGGATTCGCGGCCCATTTAGCAAAAAAAATTACACCAACGCTAATACACATACACTTAAACAAAAGTGAAACTACACAGAAATAATGATTTAAAGATAAACCACGTAAAAAAGTCGTAACTAATTTTTTAAAGAAAACACAATTTTTAATATTTTAGAAGCTATGTCAACTAAATATTATTATATACATAAGATAATTATTGATCTTAACATACCTATTAAGCGGATACGAAGTAAACATGTTTATGTAAAGAATTTTAAATTTAATCAAAACCAACCTACATTAGTGGGAATGCTGTTTAACCTTTTGTAAAGGTATGTAAATGAAGATGCGCAAACTTAAGCTTCATGTAAGTTTAAGCCCCACCCAACCCAACTTCGATATTCATTCTATTATGGGTAGCCCATTTATCCCTCTCCCCCATAGATTTAATTATATACAACCTATATTGCTTGGTTGACTTTGTTTTAAGTTTGCATCGCTTTTATATCTAAAATTAATGAATTATCCGGGAAAATTAAAAATGTTCAGGATTATTCCCACTAAAATATTAATTTGGGATTTTATAACTTTCGAAAAGCATAAAAGTAATAAACATCTCTATAGCGCTAGTTTTATTCTGTTTCTATTTATCTTTTTGCTGGAGCCTTTCTAATAATTTTTGACATAACTCTAATTCCATTAATTTAGCGCCAATTGGAAATAACTAAGTGCATTAAATATTCTGTTTGCTGTAGAAACTTTCATGTCAAAACTTACGAAAAACTAATTATTAGTTAGAAAATATTTCTATTGACTTCTACATTTTACAGATAACGGTTTAAACTCCAAAGTATTTAATACTTTGCAAGAAGTTATTTCCATCAGTTTCTTTAACCATAAAATTTGTGTAACCTGTTTGCCACAATCAACACGTTGCAATAGCCCTTTTTAGTCTTAAGTTAAATGATATACCATCAGAAAACAAAAACCTTATCTTGATAGAGTAAACCTAGAAAATTAATTTACCAATTTGCAAATTAGGCGAAACGTGGGGATTAAAAGTACTTGAAATAGGGATGAAATAATTTCAAAAAAAAAATATATATATATATATATTTATGGCGTTAATGTTAAAGCTTAGGGACAATGACCAAAGAAATAGCTACAATAGTGGTCTAAAGAACTTTACAAGTAGAGGAAACTTGGAGTTATAGGTTTAATTATTACAAAGGAAATCAGAATTTTAAGCGAGCATAGTTTTAGGACATTTGTATACACAAAAACTTGACAAAAATTTTTGTATGGTAACATCCAGTGTGAGCTCTGTTTGTTGCAATAAGCAAGTTTTGTTCTATCTATCAAAATTGTTTTTAATGGGTTGCTTTTATTTTAATATATACTCAACTTCTAAAGCAGTTGTAAAAATAAATTTTTTTAACTTTCGTGGAATATAAAAGACGCAGTATAAAATATATTTTATTTTATATATAATCACTAAGCAGCTTTGTACTTACTAATTTACCAAATCTCTTAAACGTTAATTCTTGCCCTCAGAACGGGTAATATTAGTAAATATAGTATAGCGCCCATTTAATGTGGAAGGAAAGAGGTATAGCCTAAGCAGATTTATTGAACTGCCTTACCCGCCTATATCGTAATAACAAAAGTGAGTTAATGGTGCGTTATACAAGCGATGTTTTAAAACTCCATTTCGATTAGTTCTTACGATTTAACTATAGCGCCCTAATTATATAGAATAAAAGAAGGTAGGAGTAATACTCTTTACAAAAATACCTTACCCTACATCCAAAAGATTTTAATCTCTCAAGCAAGTACGTTATTTCACATGGTTTTATACGGTGCTTGCGCGAACGCGTATATAATGTTTGTAAATAATGTTATTGGTTTTCACATGGTATGTACTCGCAATTTTCAATTCTAAATTCTAATTAAACGCGCTTACCGTCAGTGTCAATTTAGCTAAAACGCATATAGCTAGCACAGCAAAAATATTTAAACCTTTGAAATCTTAAAAAATGCTTAACTTATTATCTGCTATTAGCTATTATAAAACGCACTTTTTAATTTTTTAAGATGGTTTTACTTTAGACACTCCATCACAGGTGTTAAAAATGGAATTAATCGCTACTGTTTTTAAATACTTTTTAAAATAAAGACGTATTTTTAATGGAATTTGGTTTATTAATAAAAAATTATTTATTTATTTTTTCTAATTTACGGAGTTACTTCCAAAGTGTGTCAAGTATGTATTTAACGAGGAGCTGTTTGTTCCAGGATTGATTACTCCTAAAGTTACTACAACAGATGTGGCTTTACAATAGAAGAAAATAGTGTACCCAAGAGAGAATTAAGTGTACATAAATTCTTAAAAATTAGTAGTATACACCCTAATTTGGAGTCCCTCCTTTAGAACTCAACAGGTCCCCCAGAAAGCAGAGCAGGTAAACAAAAAAATTAGCTTTCTTCCTAATGCATTTGGTCGCTAAGTTAAAATATTTAGGCGTAATCTAGATCATGGTAAAAGGTTCAGACCGGAAAAACTCTCAGCTCCGGACTAGAATAAATAATTTAGTCTTCTTTTTTTATATACCTTTGCAAAGAGCACTTTGTGAATGGAGCAAAGAAGTACTATCCTTGTTTAATATAAACTGCAGCTAATCATAAAGCACAATAAAAATATTGACTTTGTTTTTATTTTATTTTTTACATAATATGCAAGGTAAAGTTTATTGCAGCTTTAGACTACAAAATTAAATTATTAACAAACTTATAACGCCTCTCAAGACAAGAAATAAAGAAGAATAAAGGTTGCCTTAAAAGATAGCTTGGTATCGCTACGTTAAAAATGAGCTTTTATGCCTCTCAATATTTACTCTACCCAATTTAAAATAATTATTTTTTTTATTTCCTTAATATTTGGACGTTTTTCTATCTCTGTAAAAATAGCTTGTAATATAAATTTTTTGGGAGGAGATAGCCAAATCCAAGGTTTATCGTCAAGCAAACTTCCTTTTGTATACCTTACGTACTCCTCACTTTCGCTACTAGCCTGCGACCAAGGGAATCTTCCAGTCAATATTGTAAAAAAAACCACACCGAATGCCCATACGTCTACTGCTTTTAAATCGGTATCAGTAAACTCCGATTCGAGATCGTACCATAACTCTGGGGCCATGTAAGGCACTGTACCCACCTGTCTTTTGTGTGATCTCTTGGGGACTGTAAATTCGGATAAACCGAAGTCAATGATTTTAAGACATGAAAGATCGCTAGTTAAAGCAATGTTTTCAGGTTTGATATCACGATGAACAATATTAAGATCGTGCAAGTAACTTAAACCGTCGCACAATTGCAACATATAGTTCTTTGCATTAACCATATTGGTTAAACCTTTTTCTGGGTTTATAGATTCGTATAGGTCACCGCCACCCAGGTACTCTTGAAGGATCACATATTCCCTTAAAATCTGGTTACTGGGCAAAATATTATCGCAGACCCCGAGTTTAAGCATTTCTATAACATTTTTATGTTTTAATACTTGCATGAACTTAATTTCCTTGAATATAGCCAGTTCCGTATTAAAATTTCTTGAAAATAAACGTTTTAAGACATAAAGTTCTTGCGATTCTTTGTGAACAACCAATTGAACTTTAGCTGTTTGTGAAATATTTAAAGTATTTTTTAATCTAAACGTTTTGTTAATTTCCTTGTAGAAATTGTAAGAATTTTCTTGGCTGCTAATGGTGCTAAATATACTATTTCTAGCACTTTTATGGGGGTTTTTTACGTCTTTCAGTGTGTTAGATGCTTCAATGCATTTAGTTTTTGAAGGAATAATTTCTAATAATGTATTTTTTATTAGCTGGGAGTCGTCGTTTTTTTTCCAAGAATCTAATAACCTTTTTTTTTTGGAACTCTCCTCGTAAACTATAGAGCTAAATGAGCATGCAGGTTTTAACGTAGTATCAACATCAATAGTGCAAAAGTCATAATCTTCCAGCTCAGTTTTTCTTGACTTCGTTTGAATTCTTAAAGTTTTAGCCTCATTTGTTCGGTAAAAAACGTTTTCTGACTTATCCTTCTTTTTAAAATGTGTAAAATATCTGAAAATAAGTGAGAGCCAACGATTGTGGCTTTTTTCTTCTTTTTCTAATTTGTGTTTCATTTTACCCTTCCCTCCACTTTAACATGGTATATTATGACTTTCTGTTGTGGTTAAAAAAAAACGATAAACGAAAAATATTTCCTATTCGTGGTGTTACTTCTTTAACGGCTACAGGTAGCCACTAGAATTGATTTGTTACAAATAAAAACTATAATGGAAAACTGTCTAAAATAAGTAGGAAGAATTTGAATGTAATAAAATGATTCTATAAAAAGAAAGTATCTAAAGTCAAAATTAAAAAAATAGATAATACACCTGGATAAACATAAATAAAAAATTTTTTATTTACTAATGGCTATATTTATATTAGCTTCAACACTATAAAGTCACTGAAGTGTTACCCTATTTTTCCTTGCAAGTTTGGGACCTCACAAGGAGCGTTCTTATAAAGTTTTAATAATTTTCCCAATAAAAATTCGTCGTTTACAGTAACTTTTAATAAAAAAAAATGGTTCAAGGGTTTCTCTTGTTCTTAAGTTTAAAGTAGACCTAATAATAAAATTATTTTATTTTGTTATTGTTGCTTTTTTTAGTTAACAGTTATATGAGTTATTAAAACGGGTAATTAATATAAAACTTACTGAGCAGAATAGGAAGTGAACGAGCTACACTTAAACAAGTTGATAATAATTAGGAGCTCAAACGAGTTTTTTTTAATTAACAGATTTCAGCGAGTTAAGAACTGTTACTGGGCATGCATGAATGGAAATGCCCGCTAAATAAATAAAGAAAGCTTGAAGAGAGCATCAGAATAAAAAATTAATATACATATATTACTACACCCAGCTATTTTATTCCGTTCATTTTACTAATTTTAATTTAGTAAATTAGCCATGAAATTACTAGAAGACGAGGCAGAAAAAGTTCTTCCTCTTGCTGACTAAAAACATAGGGGTATATGAACTCGGCGAAATTTTTAACGATATTGTATGAGGCCTGTGCAACTTATTAGTATGCTAAACTTCCCAATAAAGCCTTACTAAAGATATGAGGGGGGTAGAAAAATAGTTCCATTTTGCAAGACCTTTGATCTTAAAATTTAAATAGAAGCATGTAACCCTTAAAACGTGGGCTTCTTTGCACAGACAAATAAAAATTTCAAGTTTCAGTAAACTTATTTAATCAAAATATTCGCTTTAATGCGATAACTATGGCCGAATTATTATTGTAATCCCTTATAGCGATTGTAATTAATAACTACTTTTTATTAAACATAAATATTTAAGTATTTCTGGCTTATATAAATCTGAAGCTAGGATATATAAAAATGAAGTAGGTAACAGAAGTCTCAAATATAATTTCTGAAACAAATTATTCCCCTATCACAACCCTAATTCGTGACACATAACCAGATATGTGACCTCTACCTAGCGGTTGGGGTGGGGGGTGGGGGGGCTAGTGCTGTAGGGCTTAACTTAGGAGTTCATAATTGTTTGACCAACTAGCTGAATGAGATAAAAAAATGTCCCAGAAATGCTATTAATTCTTGTACTAAGCGTCTCCTAAAGTCCAAAGGCTGTCCAAACACAGAGCCCCTCTAACAGAAAATTTATACGCAATGTCCTCGTCCCTCATCATCCGGAACTGTGTTTGTAAACGTAGCTAAAGCATGATAAATGTCGCAGATTCAGTTATTGTCGGTGCAGCTCACAGTTCCGTGGGTCTTCTTCAAACAAAAATTATTATATAGCAACCAGTTGGCAGCCTAACTTATTTGTTCCTAACATTGTAGGGTTCCCTCTACTAGCAGACAACTTAAAATTTACAATCTCTTTCTTTTATAGTTGATACCGTCTTCTTAAGGCCTTCAGAAGCCCCTTTTATTTCTTTCCTTTAAATAAAGATATTGTTTATTAGAATTTATGAGGGCTAAATTAATTACACAACAAAGACCGAAAAAGAGAGTCTAGTCGGTGGGAATCGAGCCCATGACCTTGATTATGAGCGTCAATGCTCTTAACTGGTGAGCTACGATGACAACTCTCGACACCGATATGATGTCTTTATTAACCTGATACTGGATCAACAGGTAAGAACAAGTTTGGTGGTTAAGTGAATAAAAAAATTTTTTTTACGTGATAAGTACCATAGAGGATAACCCTACATCCCTAGTCCCTTTTTAAATAATTGTCTTAAAATTTTTAAAAAAAACCAAGTTGCAATTCATTTTATCACCCTTAATCGTCATTAACCTTATGTTATTGTAGGAAGTAACGATATAAACACTAAAAAAGCTATAATTAATGAGTCATTCAGTAAACGCGAAGAGTTAAAAAAAAATTAAACCAAAGCAATAGCGAATAAAGTTTGTAACGACCAGCTTCTCAGCCACATAAGGGATATATATATTTTTACAAAAAATAAGTAATTTACTTTGCGCCCGCGAGGGTAACGAGGTAAAACTCTTTATAAAATAGTTAAAAAATTTTCCCTCAGCTTCAGGATGAAAACGCTCTCACCCTTCTCCAAAACAAAACTTATAAAAAATCAATTCTCTCTACATGAACAGTTATCGTTTCGAAATCTTCTGGAGCAAACATTGCATGTACATTATTTAGAAGGGCTCCCGTGAGTACACAACAAATTATATTTTCAAATTTAAAAACGGTATTATCGCTTAGTTTTTTTTTTTATTAAATACATATTTTTATTTTTGTGTTAGTTAAAATCAAATTTAATATATTTAAAAAATGAGACGAAAAAGTTTACAAAAAAATTGTCACGTGTCATCTCACGTGCTGTTTCCTGTCCCACATTTTTAAATTCGTTTTAGATATGATCGCTCCTCCTCTTTTTCTCGTATAATAATCCTCCAAAAAATCGTTTTTGTGATGAAAAAAATGGCGGTTAACAATTAGCCGAGCTTGTATAATGGGCTATATACCTTAGAACAAGCCCTGAAATTAATTATTTAGAAATCGAAATTAGCTTCTGAAACCGAAACAGGGAAAAAGTGGTCACACAATATTACCGGGAAATTCTTTAATAAAATATCTATAAACGTGTGCGAAACAATAAATAGTTAGGCGTTAGAAATTGGTGGGGTAGGAATGCAGCCGTCGTGTATGGTATAATAATAATCGTGACACTGAACTGGATCCTTTTTAAATATTAACAAAAGATAAAAATTGGTTTCAGCAACTTGGAGCGAAGAAAAATTCTTTTGGTCCGATGGTGTCATATTTCTGCGGTATATGTTGGAATCTACTCTTATAAAATTACGCATTCATACCATGACTTAACACTTGGCTGTTATAAGCGTCACAGTTTAAATTTTTTACTCTCCCAATAGGTCTACGGGACGATGAAATAAATTTATTTTTCCTCAGTCAGTATGTAGTAAAAAAGGAGCTAAGTTCATTCAAAGGATTACTTTTATGAAACGAATTTAATGAATGTTGGTTTATCAATTGCTTCATTAAAGTTAATGCCACCACCAAATAATACCGATGGCCAAACAAAAGCTTTAATAAACTTTTTCAGCAAACAATTAGGATATTTATACTCCTGGGTAGTCGCCTTTAGTTAGTTCATATATATTTGTAGCTAATTTCATAGGCCTAAATCCGTTTTCGGATGGGAGTGTGAAACAACGCAATTAAATTAATATTTCCCTTCATTTTATAACGTCCTAGCTGTAGCCGCTACAATTTAACTTTAAGATATTGAGCAGGGAAAGAGCTAGAATTTAGAGCTAATAAGGTCTAAGCAACAGTCGTTAATGTCATTATTGGCTGGATGTAAGAAATATAGAATTGCCATTAAATGCGCAAGGAAAGTTTGCTCTTGCTGCATAGTAAAGGGTAAAGCGCCTTCTTGTTGCCTTAGACTTCGCCGCTACATAGCCAGGTGTGGCTGCCAGGAAATTTCTTGTCAATGATGACTCCCAGTTATTTTGCTTGAGAACAGCACGGAATCTTCACGCTATCAAATGTAAAGGCCCCCAACGAGAAAACGGTTTTCATGGAAATTATAAGCATTGCTCGTTATCACATTTATAGAAACTTTCCAGTTACGGCCCTAGCCAGCAAGGGCATTAAGATAACACTGTAGACGCTGGCATAGCAAGGCGGAGAACTTCCACGAATGAGTAAACGGTTGTATAACCGCATAGAAGGCGATTTATGTTTGTGGATTTTGACGACAATAGCATATAAATTGCAAGTAAAAGGGGCGAGAGAAGTTGCCCTTGGGGAACTCTAACAAAAGTTGTAAATTATCGACCGAAAAGGTGAGTTGTCACCCTGAACCCGTGGTTAGAGCATTATCGCGTAAGCTCAAGGTCGTGGGTTTGGTTCCAGCAGGTGCCAACTCGCATTTTATGATTTGGTGGTTACGTGTCAACTTCCCCATAAGCAACTTCTAATAGACTCCTGCTGTCAGATATCGCAGCTGCGTCTGGAGTATGTTTCTAATTTTTTTTTTTATTACCTACATAACACAGTCAGGCCTTAATTAAAAGAGAGAAGCCGACATGAATGGCCAAGCGAAAGAGCTTTTACCAAAAGACTGCTCCGGAAAACTAAAAAAGCGGAAAATATCGGGCACTGACCCCTGCCATTCGGCCTAGTGGTATGAAAAACCGCCAAAAAAAACCACCGGGAGAGGGGGCCCCTGGGTACAAGACCCGAGACCTTCTAAAGTCTTTCCGGATAGCACCATTTCCATTTTACCAACCAGTCCGTTCCGATTAAGAGCTCCCTCCCGGTCTGAGGTTTATTGTGTTATATACCCATTTATAATGTAATTTGATGAAAGAGGTAAAAAATCAAAATTGTTCGGGAACACTCCAACAAAATTCACATGGTTTTTTTTGGTTACGTTAACTCGAACCAAGCCACACCATACGCACGATTTTCATTAGCACTATTGAAGTCTGTTTTTAATTGCAATTAAACAAAATGGGTTATTACTAAGAACCTATCCATTTTAATTATATATACGTGATTAAAAAAGGTTCCGTCAGAGTTAATTGGTAATGTGCATCGCCCCTAAGTTCTTCGTTGGAGCATATTTTATTATTTAATAGCGTTTTAAGTGTAATATTTAACTTTTTATAGAGTTAATAATTTATATTTAATTAATACTGTCCTTAACGAATTTAAGTGTATATTTCTTCTTCCAAATGTAATTTTAATTTCATTACTATAGTAAAACGCAAACTTTACAAAATACATTTAAATGTAAATAACAGCTGTACCCCCCCCCCCCCATAAATTGGGCTAAGCTTGTTATAATAGTAAGGCGAAGAGTTTAAAAAAGTAAATAAATTTGTTCTTTCAATATTAACCTGATCGAACTTTGTTAAATAATATTTTAAAGCACAATTTTTGCACGTTGGTAAGGAGCGGTTAATTATATGCTCATTTTTGGTTGTGAGAGCGAACAAAAGACGATAATAGTTGGTGTTTTTTCTCTTAAAGGGGGAAAAGGCGCAATGAAAATAGCTATAGACGGCGCAGGATAAAAAAATTTTTCATAGTTAAGTCGTATCATACGAGCAAAATTTTTGAAGATGTACTATTTCCAGCAGGTCTTTTCGGAGCAAATAGCCTGTTTCTAAGGATGATTTATTAATAGCCATAGTTAAGTACAAGCTTTAACTCCCATAAAAATATTTCTGACGTTCACTAAGGGGATGGTTCTTTCAGTTCGTGCAGTCTTGCTACGTACTCAGCGTCTGGCTTGCCAAAAGTTATTTTTCGTGAACTTTTTTCGGAAGTTTCAAGAAACGATGCAATTTCGTGTTTCTTTTCTTCTGAACAAAAAGGAAGTATGGAGAGGACCATATCCAGCTTTGAGTCAAAATCAACTAAAAAGGATTCCATGCTCTTATGGATCAACAGTGTTCTACTTCCTGCATTATACTATGCAAAATTTAAACTTGATAAATTCTTTAACTTCTTAGGGGAAGAGTAATCACAATTTTTAATACACGCATACTGACTGATGCTTACGTTCAAAGCAGTTTCTGCCGTCCTTGTTGAAAGAGAGTGTAGTTGTTTTTGCAACTCTGTGCTATTCTTAGAAAGAATAGGAACAGAGTTTCCAAAAGCAGAGGAGCCCCAGTGGACATTCAGCATAAAAAGCTGATCGGTTTGGAAAACCACAAGTGGCCGTCTAAGCAGAGTTGTTCGTATATGATTCTTGGTCCAAAAAATATTTGGCTAATATAACCGAGGATCTGATTGGTCAAATGGCTTGAGTGTATGAGGACACTTTGTGGGTTTCTTTATAAAGGGAAGCGCCCCACGAAGAAGATTAAATTCAATCTAGAGGGTTATCATTTCATAGTAATAATAATGTTGCGTAAACTGCCAAATATCCACCTCAAACAAGGAAAAAACGTTATTAGCACATTCATAACTATTTATCTGCATATATACAGTCGTAAGTTTATATTTCCTGTCGATCATATTTTATATAAGAATTTAGTTCCTGAAAAAACTGAGTTCTGGAAGACATAGCAGGCGGCCCAAAAATAATGAGGTTGTGTGCCATTAAACAATGATACATGTTGATGAAAAAAGAGACTCTCTCGTGGTTTTCAAGGCTATAATGCGTAATAGTATAGTATAATAAACAAATAAAAGAAAACATTTAGCCTACCTCACAAGTCGTTCATAGCTAAGAATCTTGAGTTTAGAAATTTCATTAAGAAAGGCAATCAGTTTTTCTGGATTGTATAATAATAAGCGAGTAGTTATAACAGCAACATAAACGAGCCTCTTGATGAATCGGCCTCTAGAGACAGAACAGCCCTTAGACAGTTGGCCATGAGATCACAAGGGTGCACGTCCCCCATGCCGGGGGGAGTGGCGCCAAAGTACATGACGCGTTCGTTCATGAGAATCCGTTCGCTATCCCAGCGGTGTTTTGAGCGGCTCGCATAGGACTTGAAAAAAATGAAATTTTGAGACAATTCGAGCCACAAATTAAAGGAAAAACTTCTTGAATGGCAATAAGGTCATTTAAACCAAACACTTGCCCTACGTTAACGAGATTTTGCTGCGCAGCCATTACCTGCGCGATAAGCTTGTTCCACCTGAAATGAGAAGAATGTGATGAACAGAGAACAACGTAGCATATCCCTACACTATCACACCATTTGTCACGCTTGGCCTTGCTATCGAAAGCAAGGTAGTAAACGCGGCCAACAGTAGCAACGTTAAGGAAGGAAGCTGGGAAATACTTCTCGGGGTTTTTCTGAACCTCTAGAACATCTCTCAAGTCGAGGTCAATATCACACTTGCGACGATTCTTCGAATAGAAGCTATATAGTTTCGCATAACACATGTCTGGTAGAAACCCCCGAGAAAGAAAGCACCAAAGACGAGAAGCGTAGCAAACGGCCCAACATTCCATCCAACGAGTTTCCCACACGGCCCGTCCAGCAATCCCCTAAACATTATGACAAATATTTCGAGCGGGCAACAGGCGCCAAATATATAAAACCTCAATGGAGACGGCCCCGTGAGTATAGTTCACCGTCAGATCCAGTTCTCGCAAGGAGCCAGTGAACAGAACAGAGCGCGTGTTAAAGTGTTCGTCTAGGAAGTATGTCAGCGTCTTTCGGCCCTGAAATAGTTAATATATGGCATAAAGTGATTTTCTTTGATGATAGCAAATACTTCAGTAGTTTTCAAAAGTTGCGCAAGGAAATTGGAAATGTCATCTCTAACGAGTTCAATAGAGTGGGTAGAAAGTGAACTGTTAGCAAACGCACTGGCAGTTTCTTCATGGCTAAACTTCCACTCAGGAAACCCTGATGATATTATGTATGTAAGGGGATAAGCATGACGTTAAAAGCACCTTTTGAAGAGCCGTGAATATGCGAATGAAGGGTTTGTAATTCGTGGATGCTACCGAGGCTGCGAAGGGCAGAAACAGTGTCCGATGCCTCGTTGCTCGGCTCTTTCTCGCTTTCTGAAACCTCAAATATGACATTTAGAGAGAAATCACCAGTAATGGGTGAGTACCAGTGACAGCAGACTTTGGTTTCCTCCATATTTTGACAACAAACCAGACGCCTCGCTGGATGTTGGCTCCAATGACATACATTGGACATGAGATTGATATAGTTTCCTGGCCCTCCTCCGGTAAAGTGGCCTTGTTAATAACCTCATGAAGGCTCTCTTGAGAAAGCTGTGTGCAGGGGGGTGTCTTCAGCGAGCATGGGTGCACCATAATATATAAGTGATGCCTCCGTCTTGTCTGCATGTAAAGCCGCTGCTGGAATGATATTACTGGTGGTGCTGAGGTTTCCGACACTGCACTTATCATCGACCCAAATAACCTCACCCCCTTTAGTATAATTATGCATTTGCGTACATCATTAGCAATACTAAAAATCACCTACTGCAGTTAAATACCTGAATGTTCAATTTCAAAGGAAAATAAATATTTTTTACGATCTCGGTGGTGAATTTTATCGTTCTTTTTACATAATGAATATATATTAAACTAATATTATAAATGATATGAAAGGCAAACTTTTTTAACGGTGTAGGCGACCAGCCATAGAGGAAGATCGCCCAGGAGCGTTCGAATGTCTATTTTCTTCTTTCCAGGAAAGTTCACGACCGCCCATTTGATGAAATCCACGTACATTCCTTTTTTTAGCAATAGTAATTAACGGGCCGACTAGAGCCTTTAACCAAATATGACACCATGCATACTAAAAGTGTAGGTGTTCTCGGCCAAATAGTAATGCTCTAAAGAAGCACGTGCCTTCTTGTCCAAGGGCTCTGGGAGCATCCCCACGCAGAGGGGCGGGGGCTCCTCACCCGGCGAGGTAATGATTAACCTTAAACGAGGAACCGAGTAATGATGAGAAATGTTTTCTGTTGCAGTTGAGAACAATAAACCTATCCACAGTTGTTTCCAGGGGAAATACGACGTGGGAGCAGTCGGAACCGTCCTTTTCGCCCCAGCTATAATGAATACCGCCTACTAATCTCTCACAAAGGGCAAGCACGGTGTTCATAATAGCCTTAGCGATAAGAAAGTAATCACGTAATGGACGACTTGAGTGCAAGTGTACCTTTCCTATGAGGCCCACGTGGAGTTTCCGCTTTAATTCAATCCCAAACCAAATTTTATCGTCATGGTCAAGATCATGAAGAAACTTACCCTGAACTTGAAACTCGAAAGTTCGATTTCTCCCTAAAAAATAATTTTTAAAAAGATGTCGCAAAAAGTATGTTTCTAAAATAAGAAAGTTAGTTCGCTTAAAGGGATTTTTACAAGTTTATAAACTTACCTTCAAAATATGACTGATAGGGTCCTGTGTTAGGCTCTGTGCGTATTTTAATAAGACAGAGGCCCTCAAAATGCTCAGATTTATTTATAAATTGTTAGACAAAAAAGAAGTAAAACCTATAATACCTCAGTAGCAAAGGAATCGGGTCTTCGTGAGTTCGGAGTTATAGCTTTGGATTCACCTCCATACTTAATAATGCATTTTATAAGAAATCTTTAATACCTACTTAAAATTAAAACTACAATATGAGTAAATTTTAAGGGGAGTTGAGCAGATGCAGAGGAAGTTTGAGCGACCGATAAAGAGGATAAAGGTGATGATATAAGCTTTCTTGAGGTCATTTCTGACAGCTCTTTTTGTCTATTATTTTGATTCGAATGTCTATAACGCTAAAAATAAATAAGCTTAAAAACTAATTAAAGTGTTACAAGGAAGTTTCAGAGGGTATTATAGTTTGATTATCAGAAAGTAACAAAGGATTTATCCCTAATAAGTTTAGTAAAGTATTTTTAAGTAATTTATAACTTTCTTATAACAAGTAGATCTACAAACTTACACTTCCTTTTTAGCTGAGAGGCCACAGGCAAAGTAGTTTTCACATTCCTTACGGGGGGGTGTCGCTTATTATAATTTTTTGAGGCAAAAGTACTATCTAATAAATTCGCTCTATAACTACTTATTAAGGGTACGGAGAAAAGGCCGATGGCTAGTTAACAGAACAATAAGTACAAAGTTAAAATCCTTTTGAAAAAAACTCTAAGTACCTAGAAAAAAAATACCAGTGTACCCCCCAATAATATATCCAAATAGCACTAATCCAATCTGATAATATGTATTAAACAAGTCCTTTGCGAAAGTAGTGCTAAAGTTCATGGGCGGGTTAAGAATTCAAAGGTAAGGCCTATTAAGAATAAGTTATACTAAATTACCTCACATTTATAACGCAAGTTAGATAATACGAAGTAAAGATACATTTAGAAAAACTGGATAAGAGAATAACTACTAGAGTACACAGTTTTAGGGATTATTTGTACATCGCGGTTGTATATTAAAAGTACAAATTTAGAAAAAGTTAAGCGGTGCGGAAACGGCTTATCTTGAGGTTAACTTAAACTTCACCAAAAAAGGAGCCCAACTAGGTTCCATTAGTCCGTTAAACCTAAATACACGAGGCCCCACCCACAAATAGTGTATTTGTCAAATTAGTGAGAATTATTGCACTTCTTAGCAACTATATTTGCTGCTTTATTCTATAACAACTAACATTAAAAAATTTTAACAAAGAACAATTAGCCAAATTTGGAAATCATTAAGGAAACCAAAAGCTGAGGAGTGGGCGGCCAGACTGTGAATCTTAATTTTGAAAAGCTGTAAAAAGTTTATTTTTCAGTCTTATTTTAACTCTTCAACTGTTACGAGCCAAACAGGTCAATTACATAAGCTCAGTGGTTAAGAGCTTTGATGCGCATTCTCATGGTCGTGGGTCTCGTGCGCATCGACGCGGATTTCTTTTTCGGTCTTTTGATAAACAGTACGAAAATTGATTCATTTCGAAGGAGACCAAGATCAATCAATATGGTTGAGATGATATTAGGTGGTGTTGGAACCAATCCGGCATGATTGAATACTTGATCACCAGGTGGTGCAAACTTATAAACATGGGGGTGGGGATCAATTATGATTTGGCCCTGTATAACATGTAAGGGGGGTCGAATGTTTGGGAAAAGTGACAGGGGGCATCACCGCAATCACGTATTTAGACATTACTAAGAATGAACTACCCAGAGCATGCGATTGATATGACCTTGGACATGGTAAATGGTTTTTCAGCAGGATAATGCACCAGGTCACAATGCACTATCAGGGCGATCTTGGCACCAATAACCCTCGTTCCAAGTGCCAGAGTGGCCTCCACACTTCCCTGATCTCAATCCCACTGTGCATGCATGGTGGAGAGAAACTTGGGATCGTACGAATCAGCTCCTGCTAACATGGACGAGCTTTAAACACGTGTCCAATCAGAATGGGAAAATATAACAACGCATCAATGCTAGGATCTGATTGCCAGTAAACCAAAGAGGATACAAGCAGTGATTCTGAAAAATGAGTACTATACTAATTACTAAAACCTCATTTATTAAATTTAATTTTTTCCAATTGTTTCTAGTCTTTCAACTTTAACAAGTTCATACCTTTTCGAGTATTAAACCAATGTAAGATCAAATACCAACAAAATGTAGCTAGAACGTTAAAGTTTACTGTGTATAAATTTTTAAAGTAATCCATTATTTTATTGAAAAGTTATTCTATATTAAAAGAAAAAATGCAAAACATTGAAACAATTTTGCACGATATCGTATATACGTTGGTAAGCTGTGGCCTGGGGGGGTATGAATGTATCCAATTTACGTGCTTCAACTGTGAGGTAGGTCTCTGTATAAACCTTTATAAAAAATCTGCAATACTCAAATTTTTTATAAAATTAAAAAATATATTTTGAAAAAAGTCAATCTGAGCCCCGGTTTACAATAAGTTTACACCCGTACCAGTTAAAAGGTTAATATTGTATTACTTATCCAACTAAAGTTTTTTTTTTCGCGCAGCCCTCTTGTTTTCCTTAGATGTGGCCTCGGACCTGTACTTTCTACTATGTATTTGCTGTTAACCCTTTAACGGGCAAAACTATGGGACTCAAAATAAATTTGTTTTTCCTGCGAAATCACTAAATTGAACCTAGGAGTGGTAAACCTAGTAACCAGTAACCTATAAGGGTTAATATTTACTCGATTTCATATATATTACTATTTTCCCGGTGTTGTATAATTCCTTTTCTGTTACATTTAAACTTGTACTATATATAGCCTTTCTATATTAAAAAACTTCTACTGTCTAATTTAACTGCAACTCCAAAAGGGGATTAATAAACTAAAAATAAAGAAAATTAAAGAAATGTAAATAATAAAACGAAATCTGAAGTTTATTTTTTTTTATAATTTATAGCACTGTCATTGCTTCATCAACGAGAAGAACATATGCGCTTTATCGTTAAAGTTAGATAGTATATATCAATAAAGACGTAATAGCAGAGTAATGACAATATTACAATTAACGGGATAGTTAACTTTCAATACCGTTATATTTATTTGTAAAATAAATTTTAATAAGTTAATAAAATAAACTATAATTTTAGCTATATTTCCCCTCTATCAAAGCTAAAAAAATATATTTGTCGCGCAGCACCACTCTTCCCTATCAATTTTTTGCGTCATCAAGAAAGAACTACTGCGCTTTATCAGTACAGCTAAATAGTATTTATAAATAAAGGCGTAATTGTAAAGTAATAACAATATTACATATTAAAGGAATAGTAAAGTTTTAATAACGTTTTATTTATAAAAATATATTTTAATAAGCTAATAAAATAAACCATAATCTCTTTTAAATAGAGCTAAGAACTGTTTTGACCGCGAGTAACTGATGTGCCTACATGAGTCATTATAAAGAGGCTGCCTAATTAGATGTTGCGGTGACTACTGACCCTAGGAATCCAGTTCCGTAAAATTTTATAAAAATATTCTTGAATAGACACACAAGATAACATCCTATAAGTATTTTGACCGTTGCACACAAACTAAGGGGCGTCCACCGCCCTTTTCAGAGCGTGATTTTGTAGTATTTGCAGGCCATGATTATGATTGCTTGAGAAATAAGCCCAGTCAATAGAGACATAGACCATCAGCGGGGGATAACGATTAGTATAACAGGAGCTTGTTTTTTTAAATATTATTTGCTTTTCCCGTATAATAAAAGATTTAAAAATCTATACCTTGTGCTGGTAGTAGAAACGATGTAAGAAAGATGCGGAGTCCATCTTAGTCTGTCTTCGAGCATAACCCCGAGATAATTAACCTTTTTATTCGAGGAATGACAGTTAGTTAAGAAAGACTAGGGCCTGGTTAAGTAACCTCTTTCTTGTTATAATCGTAAAGCTACTTTTCGAAGCATTAATTTATAACCTTTATGTTAAAAACCATGCCTCAAGTGCTCTCAAATAAAACTGTTTGTTAAACACCTGCCAGGCGGATTTTGAACTATAATAAAAGGCTGTGTCATTAGCGTACTGGGCTAAATTATTTTTGATAATTGTAGCATTAAGGACATGCAGATAGAAAAAAGTAAGAGATAATAAGGAGCCTTGAAAGACGCCCATCTTTAATTGTCTAATATTAAACTCAAATGAACTTACTTTAGCAGTAAAGGCTCTAGCCGATAGGTATGAGTGTACCACCAAAGTTAAGTAAAAAGGGAAGCTGGTAGTAATCAGTTGAAGACTGGACCGTCGCACTAAAATTTATAAAAAGCCTTATTAATATCTAAAAAGACCTCACCTTTTACTTTTTTATTTTTATTGTTAAAAGCTTTCGTAACTTCTTCCATAAACCTGAGTATCTGGTGAATTGTAAAAGATTTTTTTTAATTAATCAACTTGAAAATTTGGCAAGACGCATATACTATACACAAATTCTTGTAACCTAGATGACTGCTACTTCCGCCTCTCCTAGGCAGGATAACAAGTTTATGGGGCAATAAACTTTTATAAAACGACTATAGGATCTAGTTTTAGGAATAAACTACCTTTGGGGAAAGTAGGCTAAATATTTAATTAATTAACCTTAAAATCAGAGAGATAGTTCGTAAAGTTAAGTTTTTAAGCATTAAATTAGAAATACCGCGGGCTACGAAAGGCTTTTTTGTAATAAGGGCTCTGTAAAAGTTTTAACTCCCGCACTGGTGGTAAGCTAAACCATTTTACATATGTTTGGACGTAAAAGATAAGAAGTAACTATGGTGGGCACGTTCTTGGTATGGTGTTCATTTTCATCGGGCTCTAACAAGTTTTAAACGTTATTTATCCATCGAAGCTGTGAGTTATTACCGTAGCCCAGGTGGCTAAAACGTTGTCGCGCAGTCTCAAGATCGCAAGTTTGATCCCAGCGTTGCCAACTCGCATTTTTCTGGTCAGGTGTCTACGTGTACAACTTCCCTAAAAACTTTGATAGACTTAAATAATTTCGAAGAAATTTTTAAGAACAAGAAACTTCTATGATTATTTGCTAAACCCCTGCAGGAGTGAAATATAAGAAAATTAACACCCTAATAGTTATACTACGAAATCTAAAAAGTCTCTATTATATGCTTACTAGTCCTAAAACTCCAAAGTCCTATTTAACGATTTTTAGGCAACTGACCCAACAATGTTCCATCCAAAGTTATAACAAAAAATACATAAGAAGAACTATGGTTTTGCTTTTCTATATTGTAGGTATTAATAACTTTGGTGTACAGGTACGTTTCATGGGTTAATACCACTAAACCTATCCAATGACTTTTGAACGCCCAGTAGGCTGTTGCCTTAAAACAAATATAAACTTTACTCCTATTAACAACTAATATAAAGAATATTGAAAGTTGAGTATAATGGCAACTATCCTGAGCTTGATTGCACACCGACTAAAACTAAACTATGTGCTCAAGTTCCACCCTTGAAAGATGCTTGTACGGGAAGTTTTTAAGGAGATAAAAACCCCGCCCTTTGGTTCTCGTGGACCTTACCTGAATCTGAGATATCTATTAAAATCTCCTAATAATCGTGTCACGTGCCAGGTAATGCTACCAATTTTATCTGCTTGGTCACTACTGTAAAATTCGCACTTCAACTCATTATTAGGTTAAAGGGCAGACCCTCGCAAAACGTCCAAATACACAAAGACTATAAAAAGCTTCCTAGTATGCTAAAGTTCTAGAAACTCACACTAACAATCATTGTAGATACATATATTATTTGAATAATAAATCTTAAAAGGATCTCCAATTACGTTTAACTGCCTTATAACCGCCCCAAGTTTACCAAGAAACAAACGCTTTCTAACGATTATATTAAATTGTTATGATCACCACCAAGTCAGCAGTTAAATATATAGTAAGATAATCTACTGGGGGGCTATTGGTTTCCGAAATAAAACTTCTTTTTGTTAAAGGAAAATTACTTATAGATGAGAGATCCTTTAATTTTTAAATTAAATTGGGCAGATTACTCATTATTTAGTTGTATAAAAGAACACCACTAAGATAGAGGCTATTAGGAGCATTGGAAATTTACATGTCCAAAAAGTAGTTTCTCATAATTAATTTAAAAGTTTGACCTCTATAATATTCGGTGATAAGGCATTTATAGTGTGCGGAGCTTACTGCATGAACTTTTAATGGGATAGAAGAGAGAGAAATACTTTATATTTCTAGGGCCCAATTAGGTCAACCCATATGTTAATTGTCGATTCACTGTTGTTCGCGACTAGCTATGCTAAAAGACGTTTGCAATAAGTCTAAGCGTACCATACATGAGAAACCTTTTCTGTCCGTCATCAGTAATTACTGAGGTTGGCTTGACCCCTCAATTATCTAAAGTAGTTTATTAACTTGGCGAATTTTAACTTATTTTTCAAAAATTTAATTGTGATACTGAAATATAGTATTAAACTCT
Source organism: Zophobas morio (assembly GCF_036711695.1). Classification (NCBI taxonomy): domain Eukaryota; kingdom Metazoa; phylum Arthropoda; class Insecta; order Coleoptera; family Tenebrionidae; genus Zophobas; species Zophobas morio. The sequence goes on along the minus strand of NW_026972199.1, from coordinate 107,116 downwards.
CCGTTACACACCTTGAAGACGTGCTTCTATGTTTACTTAAAAAAGCAACTCAGTGAAGGATTTCAGTCTTTTAGGTCTTATTTACTTGATGATTATAAGCAAAAAAGTCTGGTTCCTCTTTCCAAATCTTCGGTGTGTAAAAGTTTACTTGACGTACTGGATAAAATGGTTAAGGAGGTACTTGGCCTGAATAATAGTAAAATAGTATTTTGCAATTAAAAACTATAATTTTAAAATAACAGAAACCCAATATTGTAGGATCATCTAATAAAGTTGGTTGTAACCGAAAAACCCACATCCAAGGCAACCTTTCTTGACAAGAAAAGGCCTCGCTTTTGAAAAACCTAAAAATAGAAGAAGTTCGACAAAACCTTGTGACCTGCTGCTCTTTTTAAGACTGCCGCCTTGAAGCTGGTAGAGTTACTCTAAACCTTCTTGCGGGAGAGTCGATTTTACTTCGGTGTATAAACCATTAAATAATTAAGTTGCGAAGACTTAGTATACTATTTAAATGCTTCTTGGTACTTGCACATGTACATTTGGCGCTAAACATACTCGAAGGAATCGTAAAACTAACAATGAGGTCGCCTGCTTTTTAAAGAATATACATTACCGAACCATATGATTTAAGTTGGCACATTTTGTCGTATTTAAATAATTGAAATCCCATAGATATTTCAAGGAACTAATTAAAACTGACTAGAGCTGTTTTAATAATATAATCAATTATGCTGTGGTGGACAATAACAGGGTATAGCAGGACCAAAGAGGGTAATTTACCTATCGAGCCTCTTACAACCTTGTTTTTCACCTGAACTGTGTGTACTGGTTGCGATGAGAACGCAAGCAAAGGAAATATTATTCTTAAACCTTCGATCCAGGTATAAGGGACTAAAAGAATAATACAAAGTTGGTCAATTTTCAACTTTTTGAAGTATGTGTGGTATTATTAAAACCTAAAAATAGATCTAAAATAATCATAGTAGCCCTTTATGAAATTTTTTTTTACGAGAATTTAGGGAAAGCAAATGCGTTTGCTAAAATTTAAGCAAGTCTATATAAACCTTATGTAACTGAAGAGGGGGATGAAAGGAAGAAAACCTGCGTAAGTGACTTTTAAAAAGAAAAGCTTTAGGTTTTCCTTGCCGGCATCTACTTCTGAAATTGAAAACACCGTGCCTAGTTTAAATAGCATAGGGGCTGTAAGTGTGGATACAAAAATCAGGTGAAGTGCCTAAAGCTACTAAAAAAACTTCCATAGCTACTGAGTATTATGAAATTTTAATACCTATGCTAACCTCCTAATAACGCACTATCTCAATGATTAAGTATTTATACGTTAATCGCGTTGCAATTGTTACTAATGCATATACATAAATTTATTATAAATAGAATTATTAATAAAACGCCTTTATTTGTGTAATACTTTCTCATGAACGCCTATATTTTTTAAACTTATTCAGAAATTTAAATGGTATCTCTTTAACAATATTTTTCATAACAGACATTCAATTTAATAAATAAAATGCTTCACTTCTTTTTTTTGTAGTATTTCTTTTTTAACTGTGAACTTTCCCCAATTTTATTTAAACAGCGTAATTTAAAAAGAAAGGAATTTTTTTTTTTTTGGCGGAAGTGTATTCCTACCCCTGAAATATGATAGAGGAATTTGATGAACAAAGCGATATTTACTATCTGATTTACTACTATAAACTCGAACTTAAGCACATTTTACAAGATTTTTTAGGTTCCAAAAGGTTTATTCTTTTACCATAAAGCATTTTGGCAGAGTTAAACATCTTCGCTAATTGCAGCGCTAATAAGAGTTAGGTAAAAAAAAGATATAATTTTTTTGCCAAAAATTCTAAAAAATATTTTATTAGAATAGTCTTAAATTAATATAAGTATGCAGTACAGTTTGAGCTTGTAAAAATTTTTGTAATAGATACGTCACTTAGTCAAGTCTGAGGAGCAATGCTTTACCAAAATTTTGTCTTTTCATAAAGTGCTGAAAAGTATCAAAAATGGTTTCGTAAGGTTTTTTACCTTCTTAGTATATGGGTGCCTATCGTCCTACCAGTTTATTTCCCTCATTAAAAAATTACTGGAAAAAATAATTTTTTAAGACTGAATGTGGGTATTGAACGCGATCTACAGCAAGTAGGACAATATGCTTTGATCTCTTTATTAATTCTACCCGTAGCTGAACAGGTTACTAGAAAATTTAACCGCAAAAAATTCTTAGACATTTTCGTTAAAATGTCAATATATAATTTAACAAAGTTTGGTAAGGGAGACCTAATCTTAAACTAAGTCCATTTTAAATTCTCCTTGTCTATAGTTAAATTAACTCGACTATATCCAAAAAACAGAAAATATATTGTTAACTGCGGTGGCGTCTCATCCAATTTACTTTTCTATTGAAGGTGTTTTTTAAATGATTAACTTTACTTTGTGATAAGAAAAAGCAGTATTTTTGCAGAAGGTATTGCAATATTATCTCCTTTAAAGCTCCTGCCTTCATACATTCACATTTTAGTTCCACTTTCTTACCATATCAGAGAGTGGTACCAAAAGTGGAAGTTAAAAGTTAAAGTAATTAAGACAAAAGGAGGTTTACTGGTATGTTAACGAAAGAAGGTGCCGCATGACAAATACCTTAAATACGGCATCCCAAGATTTTTACGTATTAAATATTCAGGGGATCAAAGATTGATTTGATTAAACACAGATCTTACGTTATTAAGGAAGCTAAGAAAACTGGGGCTTCCCTCCATACCTGTCTAAACCAGAAAGGTAAATTTTTACCGACAAACAAGTTTTTGGTCTACAAAACGACTATTTGCCCAATATAACATATGCCTCTCCTGTCTGGAGGTACTGCCCTTTTCCGCTTTAAAAATATCTGCGTTATGGAAATAAGCTGTTATGAATGTTTACGAACTCTTCATGGTTTAGGGCAATTCTTAACTGCAGAGCGTGCTTAAAGCCCCAACCTTTAAAGCATTTAAAAAAGTTTTTAGCGGAAAATACATTTAAAAAAAAAACTACATTGATTAAAAAGCCCGTTTCTTACTGTCCTTCCTACTTTACAATTACTCAAGGTCTAAAATCTGTCTTAAAATATAACATATAGTGAAATTATGTTATATTAATTCATATACTGACGACTCTATACTTTAAATGAAACAGTAAAGACACTAATTTTTAACTAAATTCTATCATTCAAATAAACGGAAAAGCTTGGCTGACGGTGATACTGGTCGGTATCTCCAGAAGACTGCGAAGCTAGTACTTAAATAACCTTTTCTGATGATAATTTTCAGTGGTTTTTTGCTACCCTAGTTCAACTGGAAAGTGTTCAGGCCAATAAACCGAAAATACTTTCAAATTCTGGATGTATGGCAAAGATTGACACGGTTTAAATTTTAACAGCTTCAAAATCCCACCCTCGAAGAGAGGGAAATCAGATTGAGCAGTCCAAAGTACTTTTTTAGTTTGGTTGAGATTTTCAATTTTATAATAAAAATAAAAAGAAATCTCACTTTATTCAATTTATATTTTGGTTATAACTTCTATTTTATCTATCATGCATCCATCTATTATTATATGTTAATCTTTAATAATTCCAAAATCCTAGTATCAAGATGACCTCTAAAAAATCAGTAAGTTTTTTAAACGAGAACTGCAAGCTTTTTATCACACATGGAATAATTATCTACGGCTCCTAAACTCCTCTGACAGGATTTTGACCTGCGAACTGAAAAAGCAATGCGTTAGTTTAATATATTAAACTACGCAGAGATCATTTACTCAAACTTTTAATAGGTGACCTCTTTGCTGAGATTACACTGCCAATGTAAGATAAGAATATCGACATTCAGAGAACGAGAACTTCACACTTGAGCAGATTTTATTTTTTTGTCAACGAACAAAGAAGAACTTCATTTTTTATATTAACAAATTTAACGTTTAGGAAGCCATGGACCTAGGGAAACATCAAACATAATTGTAACAAATTCTTATGTTGCATCCAATTAACTTACAAAGCTTAAAAAATTGCTCATAGTTGGTTTCCATTAAGATACCGCAAGTTCAAGTCGTTTTCCTACGGAAAACGTTCCTGCCCAAGCAAAAACTACACTAGGATTACCGCCCCAAGCTTACTTGCCTGTTTAGAAAAGTTGCAGAAGCTGTGCCTCCTAGGACTGCAATAATTATGTTGAGAATAAATATTTTGTTCCAGTTAACCAGTTTTCAAATTAAATTAATATAAAACTCTACACTTCTTCTCCCTCGGAGTTGTAGGTAGTCGACAGTGTTATTAGTAGCATCTCAACTCAGGCATAAACAGTTCTACCAAACTTATTTGCGAATAGGTTAACAAAGTAAAAATTATATGTCAAACCCTAACTAATGAAATACTTAACTTAAGGGAAATAAAGAAAAGATTAATAAATAATTTACCATGACTGTGTCATTAAGATAAAAAACTAAAACAATCTGGAACACCGCATAAAAACACAATACACACTTACTCCTACTAGTATGCAAAAATTGCGCCCAAACTTGGGCCTTTTCTTGAGAGGTAAGATGGTTAAGCAAAAACTACCTCAAAAAAAAATAACCTCTATAAATTTTTACAGAAGCCTTTTAGTTTAAGATTTTTTTTAATTACACCGTGAATGCAAACTGAAACCAGATGTTTAGCTTATTTCTGTTAGTCACTCTAACGGGATATTATCTATTTTTTCTTAACTTTTGATCACTCTCACTTTATTATATGTAGACGCCTGAATCACCTACCTGTTTAAATAATAACCATAAATGCAAAATAATAAAGTAACAATTACTTTATAACTGATTGTACCCAATAGATAAAATGGTAGCAGTATTAGAAATATAAAAATAATCAGGACATTGGTAGTTGTTGTCATACGATAATAGTGATGTAAGTTTATTATAAATTTTTAAATAACTGTGCCTACAGGGTCAGGATACATTATATCTCTAACCTATTTTCAAAAAAAATGGTCTTTCTAACCTTATTATCAATGTAGCCAGGCTTACTTTTGCTTAAAACATGGGGCAACCCTGCTATGGTTTATTTTTGCGCTTTCAAGGGTTTTATCATAAACAAGTTGGGATTTTCGTCCTCTGGGAGCAACACGCGATACCATATTAGTTTTCTCATGACTAGATATTCGGGTAAAATAAAGCTTACACGTTCCATTAATATCTTTGTGCTGTCAGCTAGCTCACGCAACTTCATTTTACTATCATGAACTACAATTTGGTGATTATTTTTGTTTACTGAGTAACTGCCTCGTTTGGGCATTCAGAACAAGCCACTTGCCGGGCTTAAACGACTTTTTTTCTTTCATAAAACTGCTTAATCAATAAACGAATTTCGTTTTTTCCAGCTGTTTGAAAATAACGAAGGTTACGGCAAAAATATTTTTATATACTTTGATAATTAATAGATGAAATGTAATTCTGAAACGTTTTCATTGAAGGTTGGTACTAATTAAGAATGGTACGGATTCTCTATTTGGAGGTGTATCTGTGAGTTAGTTCCGTGACTATGCGGGCGACGTGTTAAGAGACCAAAAAGTCAAATTAAACTAAAACAAAGCTAATATCTCATATTCTGCTCAGCAACTCTTAATAAATTTATTAATGCATTAATATTAGTAATAATAAATTTTAAGAAAGGTAAAAAACAACTGTAACTAAGGTAATAGTAAACCAAAAAAAAAATTTTCTTTACATCGCTTACAGAACCAAAAATTTGATAATAAAACCACTACCAGTATTAATCATAGTAGTTTTAACAATAACAACGATAACCAATAATTTTAACTTTAGTGAAGGTGGCACTAAGTTTAATAACAATAACTTTAGAAAATACATAATGTCTCACATCCTAAGAAATAATAACGTCATTACGCTAATACGATAATATATTATTAATAACCATTTCAGGATCTAAAGATTCACTATAAAAAAAGTTAAACCTCTCAACTTCAATTATATGTCTAATAAAAATACCCCAAAAAGTAGTAATAAAAAAAAACTACTTTTAAACAACACAATGACTAACCACAATTTTTACTATTTAATGCAAATACAGAAAATAGTTAGTGATTTTTTTTTATAAAAGATTATAAATCTAGAGAAACTGGCAGATTAAAAAAAAATACCTTCGCCCTGCGTCTTGCTTTCTTCCCCTTTTTCTAAATTTGTTCTCATATACTATTAGGGAAAAGAGTAGATGATGCAGCCCTTATTTACTTTTATGTTTAAAAATCTTTTATAAATCCAATTTTTTTTTGTTTATATTCACACAGAATAAATAAATTGACTTTATCTAACAAGTTAAACTGTAAAACATTTTGACTAAAATCGTGATTCTTCTGCTTGCAAACATGTTTGACATACTTTTGAAACTGCCCCACTGGTGGGGTAGATTCGACCATGTCGGGCGGTAGCTTAAACCATAAACTAAAAGCTAGGAAATTGATTAAAAAATTTATTAAATAGAATTGTATATAACTGATTATATAATCAGAAACATAGTTGCCTTTTAGTTTTTCTTCCTTACGTACACTATTCCTTTGCAGTGATGTTTTTCTTAATTTCTCCATTTCCAAAAGCTTTTTTCCCATCAACTCTGGTGTCGATAGGTAAATTTTGAATTGCCTTGAAACTTTTTTTGGTTCATTAGTTTTTAAGTAGGGTCGAAATGTTTCTAAGAATCTCTTTTTCGTAGAATCGTTACTGTCTAGACTATCACTCGACGCAGTTAATGTGACTGATTAATTAAGGTGAGGAATGGTCCTTAAAGACGTTTATTTTCATGTTAAATATCAATAAATTGAGGTACTTGGCTAAGGGAGGTTATTGGAATCATCTTTGACTGCGTATATTCATCATATCGGATTGTGCTTATACAAAGTTTACTTTTAATAAAACAAATCTGTTTATAATCCACAGTCCAGGCTTCTTAAATCCATTAATAGTATTACTTATGGTAAACGCCAGAAAACGATAACTTTGTCAATTCTCCGATGTTTTTAATAGTAACTAATTTACCTAAATGAAAAGCAACCAGAGGCTGAAGTTTTATGGCTTGTGCGTATGTATGTTTAGGGAGGGCGACCATAAAAGTGTAACTTCATTTTCTTACATAGTTTAGTGGATTCTGGGTACAACAGAGGCGCGGGATTCATGATTGTCAATGAGTAGTGACTTTATGGTTCACGATACAAAAAATGGTTTTCTAGCCCGATCCATTGCCTAAGACTAGGCCTAATTTGAAACGGTCCCATAACTGTCGTTACGTCTTACTCATCAAGAGTGTATATCTGATCAAGTCTAAACTTATATTTGTCCATTTAAGGAATATATTTTTAAAAATTTCCCTGATATGATCCCTTCATACACTTAAAACCTAAAATTTTACCTAGAGAAAAAATTGCGGGTTAAAAACAAAAAAATCTTACCAGCCCATTTTAGTTACATTCTAAGTAAAAGGACATTTGCATACATATTTCACCCTACAAATTTGCCTATATGACAATCCCTAGTTATAATTCGAACTCTTAATAATCCGCGAATTCGGCTTACTCATGTTTAAAAAATACTCGCTGAACCGCATATTTATTAGGGTTTCTTCCCATTCCTGCATTAAAATCTGAGTTTAAATATCTTTCTTTCTCATTAAGTTAAGTTATTTTAGATAATTCACTTTGCAAAATATTGCAATTAATCCAATAATTGCTAGACGCTTCTTTAGTATTGTATTCTTTTCTTACCTTGAAGGTACTGTTGAGAGAATACAAGTCACACATCTCCTTGTGGTGCGAACCCACGGAAGGAAGAACATTTTTTATTGCTTGCTTCATCATTTGTACGAAACAAAATACAGGATATAGGCTTACCCACAGTTTTTAACCACTGGTTGAAAGTACACCACAAGCGCGAAACAAAGAAAATGTGACGTGATTAATGTAGGGTGAACCATTGTATTGAGAAAAATAACTGTGTATTGGCAGACCTAACTTACTTAACAGCGATAGCTTCACGAAGATACTTTTCCAAATATTAAAATATTCATAACTTTTGATCAAAAAATAACCTTATCTTTGTACTGCTTGACACAAAACTAACGAATGGGTTCATAGTGTCTCTACATCTTTGCACCAACTAAATGTAAGACCAACATATACTTCTTGCACTAAAACTCGGGCGAATTATTCCAAAAGGTACTCAAAAGAATATTTCTGATTTAATCTACCTTATGGTTGAATTACCACCTTCTCTCCTATCAACAATACTCTAAGAAAGAAAAAAAAAGCTAATATTTAAAGATTTTTTAAAAATCTGAACTAGAAGATTAAAAATTTCACTTTACAGAAGCCATAAGAATGCGAAATTGTTATAAAAATCGTAGGTTCCTATCCCTGGTCAAATTTAAAGTACCCTAAGATGAGGTACTCGTTTCTAATTACAAATAACAGGATTTCTTTTAGTTTTTGCTTAAAAAAAAAGGGAGAATTATAATTGCTTCAGACTTCAGTTTTGAAGCTTTTCTTCTCGGATTTTGACGTGTAAAATGCTAAACAAGATCATAATTACAGAGCTTACAACAGATGTTAAAAAAACGCTACCTACGCCTATGGTGAAATCTGCAAGCTAAAGATGAGTAAACTAAACTCAAGGAACCTGTTCCATTAAAAAAAAATTATATTAAGCAAGTCACCCTAGCTGAAATTATAATAAAATAAGTTATCTCACTATATGAGCCTATTAGTAACCAAATTGCGAAATCTGCAACAGATCTATTCGATAAACTGAATCAGCGTCAATGGCTCCCTTCCATCTTCTACAATATAAAATTAAATATATATATTTTTTTTTGCAAAGCTGATGGTATAAGTAAAAAATAAAATTTGAAATAAACATTAAGAAGGGGAATTAGTTTAACTCACCAAACACCTACCATGCAGGAAAGACCACAGTAACACGAGGGGACGGCAGTGTAACCGCTCTAATTAATTAAAATATTCCCCATTTCTGCGTTGAGGGCTTCATCTTCGATCTCTCAGCTATCAACCATTATTTGCGGAAAAAGCCTTGCTCCTAACATGTGACTGTGAAAACCCTTATTCCAATGAAAAAAATTTAGAACTATGGCTAAACGATATAAACTGGTGTTTTAGTTTTAATTAAGTCCATACAATATATAACACGAGGACTTCAGGTATTCTAGACTTGCTATCCTACTTAATTTTCACATGCCAACTGCTATCAATTTTTCACGCGTATCAACATGTAATGATCCCACACTGATTTAATAATTGTTAGCCCACCCACCTCCGTGGCGTACTTTAAAACTTCCAACTGACAACCTTTAATAAACATTGATGATCTTCGTGATGTATGAACGGCGCCACCGTCCCGCATTGTAAACGCTGACTACTAAATGAAAAGGGCAACGAAAAATACTACAATATAGAGCGAACCATTGTCCCCGGTATAAAAGCGCCATGTGGGGTACAGCAACATTTTCTTAATTACTAATTCCGTTAATTTCGGTTCGATTATTTTAAATTGTAATAATTATAAAACCACCCTATTGAAAACTGTACCTTATATTATGGTATTATACCTATGGTAAGCGGTTAAATAAAGTTTGCTCATTTAAATTTATGTCAATCTGTTTTCTTTAGTTTTCTTTATGCTGCCCTTTATTATCTGTAAGTACATATCTTTCTTTTCAACAAAGGATGGCTAATATAATTAACTGTCCAAGTAATTGCTTACTCCGCCATTGGAAAAGCATTATGTTTGTGGAACAATTGCTCATGCTTAATAATCCTCCCCAAAAAAAATATTACAGAGAACATGTGAACACTGGAAATATTTGTAGATACTGTACTCAACATTGTTAAAACTCATTATTTACAAAAATGATGCACAGAAAGGGAAATTTGAACTATTACAGCACTCCGCGCCTGTAAGTTTACAGGCTACCTCTAACATGATGCTAAAATATTTAACACCTACAGGTCTCGCTTTAAAACCTAGTCGTATCCATTTTTATAATGATTGATAAATAATAGATATATTAAATAAGGCGAAACGGCTCTAAAATTTAAAGCAGCTCTGTTATTAACGTGTTTACTAAGTTAGCATTTATTTTTTTAATTTTTTAATGGTGTGCTGTAGATGATCAGTGCATTGACAGTTTTTACTTAAAACCGATGATTCGTTTATAAAATTAATAAATTGGTTACAAGTGATGTTAAAGAAAAGTATGTACCAATGTTAGTAGTCAAAGAAGATGATGTGGTTATTGTTGATCAAAAGATGAAAGAGGAGCCTGCAGTCAAGACTGAATCCGTAGCTATATAAAATGGTAAAAGCAATTACTAGAAAGAAAGTTCTACTAAATCTAATACTTTATCGAGAAGCAAAGAGAATTCATCCAGAAATAAAGATTTTACTTAAGCAAAAGGAAACTCATTAACTAACACTCTTGTTCCTACTATAGCCGAATTACCTTTATGATTTAAACTCTCGGATTATTTTCTAGGATTGTTGTGCGGAATAGTTTAGCATCACCAAATTCATATCACTGAAACTCTGCCCAAGTAAACATGCACCCTTGCCACTCCTTTTTCCAGCAAGGAAACTATATTCAACTGTGAAGGTAAGTTTAAAAGAGGCCTTAAAGGGAGTGAGTTAGACCATTAAATTTAAATGTTAAAACTTCTAATTTTATTGCACTTTTTGCATAATGAGTAAGCGAATTATTAGCTAAATGTCTGGTCATGGCCTTGTAAGCCTTGAAAGCTCCGGCTAACACCCTAATTCATGATTCCTACACTTCTGGGGATTAGCACTGTTTTTCTTCTAAGTAAGGGGTCATTTTTATTCGTGATTTTACTTAATACGCCTATCATAATGGTTAGTCCTGCGTTTTTCTACGGTTTCCGATTTAGGGTAGATTATTGGGCGTCATCGTATCTTGCAGAACCAAGTAGCTATACTCAAAAGTATCCCATCGTATAATGTAAAAGATGGAACTAAATTGTCTAAGATAACAATAAAACTAGCAAAATTACCAAAAGTCTATAACTGGAAAACTGCTTTGAAAATTACAAACATAGTTCAATAGCGTGCAGATGTTTTTTTTTTGTTTTTTAGTCCTTACATTGTTGACATAATTGTAACGGAGACATTAATAAAAGTTGTTCTTTTTTTATAATAGATAGAATAAGAAAATTTTGAGTAAATCTAGAAATTATACTTATTGATGCTATCGAAATCAAGGCTTATATTGTACTTCTTGCATTTAAAGCATTGCATTGTTCTTAAAGCTTTTAACATACCTTGGTCTCAAGATAATGGCTTTTAGTCGTTTTATTGTACCTACTATTATGTCAAGAGACAGCTACATAATCATCACAGTTATGCGACTGAGAACTTAAAAATACGAGAGGAGCTGAAAAAACAAATAAACTATTTCCAATAAGAAAGGTATTTGGAAGTTAATTTGAAATTGTAAGGAATCTTGAGTCCCAAGGGTACATCTATGTTTGTTTTGATAAACAACTTGTGCTCTTTCGAGAAAAAGCCCTTTTTAGAGTATATATACATCAAACATGCAGAACTAATTGGGTAAACTTTATTTTAGCTAAGCTAATATATATTACATGTTACATAAGTACTTTTGCTTCAGGTACACAAGGAAATGCACCGAGGAATATTAGGGACTAAGGGTAAGATTAAATATAGTACAGTATTTCCAGCAAAGTTGTGGTATTACCATCGATAAATTCTTTGCCAGTACGCAACTTGGTTATGAATTGTGGAAAAGGAGTCAGACACCTTTCAGTAAACTACAGAAATAACGCGTTTGTTCCAAACTGAAAGAAAATACGTTTAAGCAAGTTCGCTTTTCAAAAGAACAGAATAGTATTGTATTAGTCTTAAATGAAAAGCTTTTTTTATCTTCCGGGCAAAGTGACTCGTGGAGATTAGTCATGAACCAGACATCACCTTGCTTGGCAACAAAACTACAGGTGCTGTTGATGGTACCTATGAACTTGTCAATGGATATTCAACACAAAAAAAATCCATTGGTCACCGATGTCTATGGTAAAATATTCTTTTACCTCATTGATTTTTTTTTGCAAGTCTAAATGCTTATAAACTGTGTCTTATAGTCAAAACAGAATGGTTAAGTCATAGATCGAATGAATGGTCTTAAATATTTTTAATAAAGTTAGGCATGAAACAGAAAAAAAATTGTTATAGAGCAATTAACATCAAACAAATAAACAGAAATGCACGACTGAAAGTGCGTGTAGTGTACTTATTTTGTATGCTTAAAACCTTTTCCTGGAACTATATGTTATTATGCAAAATTTAATAGTTTGTATATATTTAGATTAATTATAATGAATATTATAATTAATTGAATTTTTTATTATAGTTTTTTAAATGCTTAATTCTTACGTATGGGTAACAATTTCAGGGGGTCTAGCTAGACCCCATTTCGTGTGTCGTAATTTTACTGTCTGTGCGTCGAAGTTTAACTTAATTTTACGTTTAGTGGGAGACGCAGAACTTTTGTCTAGAAGCAACACACAAAAAATTTAAGAATAACTCTATTTAAGTTTAAACATAAAATCACTATATTATTTATTAATAGTATTATTGTTTAGTTTAATAAAAGTTTTATTACTACTGTATTATATACAAATATATATAAAATACTTTCTTTCATATGTTATATATAGTTTTGGATTGACCGGCTGAGGACACAACTCTAATTTGAAGATACAAAGGATGGTGTGCTACTCAGGCGGCTTGGGAACAAAAAAGTAAGTATTATAGCTCTTTTTAGTTTTAACCCTATATTATATTTATTTATAATATAATGTGTGTAAAATATATTATTTCATCAAGTTTTCAAGTCTGTAAGATTAACTACGATTAATAACCTTTCTCGAAGCAGCTCGAAAAAAAAGAATTAAGGTCAGTTACTTAACTAAAAAATAAGCTAGAAATGAAGTATCTAAAACTAACCCGAGAAAAAGTATGTTTTAATTTTGTGTGCTTCAGTTTCTTAGTGGTATTGATGTATTATCAGGAAGAAGTAAATACGAGAGCTTAATTATCTTCAGCAAACTTTAAAGAGAGGTCATGTATTATTTCCTCGTTTGACCTTGATCCATTAAGGTGATTTTGATGTACAGATATAGTTGAGCAGTTTACAAGGTGAGGATCTAGAAAAAAGCAAGTTCAGAAAATAAGCAGAGCGTATCCTTAGATTAAACTAGATTCCCCATAAGAAGTCAGAAATGAAACTTGCCCCTTTTTGAGTAAAATTAAGGGTGGTAGTATTCGTCTTGCATGGAATAGTTATGTTTTTTAAAGACAAGTTAAAGCGTAGGGTATTTCAAGGGAAGTATGACAAGCTTTTACAGGTAGGTTACCAGAATTAACGAAGGAGTACGAGCGGAATCATGGAGAACTCAAAACCCGAAATGAAAAACGCTTGCGAAGAGGATAAACAATTTAAACCAAAAGCATAAATGCAATTGTGCGATGATTTTCCAGGCCCAAATCGACAAGGTATTGTTAAGCATTATACATTTTCGACTGAAAAACTTAATATAAAAGCGAGGAACAGCAACAGCTTTATATTTAGATAATGCTTAAGATCTTTATCAGCGGGGTTAGAGAAAAAGAGTAAATCATATTATGCTTTCCAATGCCGGACGGTGTAGGGTGCAATGGACTGTATTATATTACCTTCTGATTATGAAATGCTCTATTTGAATACCAGAGGGCATGGAATTCGTAACAGCTGCCCTCAGAGACACATGTTTAAATGGATGACTGCCTAATCTGATGATGGGTCATTTAAGGCTTTGCGCTTTTATTTCCAGGTATGGGAACTTTAACGTAAAACTAAGACTTATGGAATGTATTTTTTTTAAAGATCTCTGTAAAATAGTATAAATATAGGATAAGTAAGAAAGGCTCTTGGATGTGTGCGGAAAGGCTACAAGCCTTTAGTTACACTACCCTAAAAAACAAAAAAAAATATGCGGTTTGTTGCAGATGTTGAACTATAGGAGTATTACAAACCGAACCACGCTGTATTACTGGAGCCTTTAAACAGGTTACTTAGAGAATATAAAAGTGATCTGGGGAGATGTACAGAGGTCTGCTTGTGGGAAGGGTTTAAACATTTTAGAAGCGAAAGTATATGTGGAACAAGTGAAATCCAATGAAGATTAGACTAGTGCCTTTAACAGTAAAATGTGTGATCTTTACTTCAACGATATGGCGGCCAATCAAAAGAAGCGGAGTAGATGAGGTTGTAACGTATGTTATTTTAGTGCACTGACACTTTCTGCTCTAGTGACTGAAGCATAATAAAGATTTTTCAGTACTAAAAACTATATTGTAATGTGTTAATTTCACTAGCCCAGTGACGCTCTCTACGCAAGAAGCGGCCACTCCGCAACTACGCGAGAGAAGAAAAAGATCTCTCGAATCGCGCCACTGGCTATAGCTTATATACATTACTTTACAACTTAGTCCTCGCCAAATTACATGCACTCACTAACTACATTTATGCCAAAAAATTGCTAATAAATCACATGCAAAGCGGAAACCGATGAATGTAATAAAGCAGAACCTTAACTACCGCTTGATAGCTTATCCATGGATATAATAAATTTACCCAAGGCCAAAACGGGCCGTGATAGTGTTTTGACGGTAATGAACAGAATTTTATAATACGTATGGACAATTACAGGATGCAGAGACCAGTTGTGTTTATATCGGGTAAATACTCTGTTTTCATCAGCTCTGAAATAAAAAGTTGCCGGAAAAGTTATTTAAACTATAAAAAAGGGGTTGAGCGATTGGTTATGATAAACAAGTTGAAATTTTAGATTATACACATAGTTATACGACCAAACTTATTAGATGTGTCTCCAAGGCTGTTGCTTGTCTTACTAACAAGGATATTTTAGAAGAAATATAGCAAGTAACTATTAGAACACAAAGTAGAACCGCGATAAGATAGCAATATTTTGGAGAGCGCATATAAAAAAGTTAACTCATAAATACTATTCATTAGATCTCAAAGAGATTTTTTCCTATTTTAAATATATACTTTCAAGGAAGGGTTTCAAAATAATGTTTGTTATATGTGCTTTAATTTAGAAGTACAAATAACTTTTTGCTAAGGCCTCCGAGCAACTGTAGTGCGTTCTTCGCGGAGGTTAATCTGGGGCGATCGCTTATATATACCAGGTAGGCAACGCAACTGCCCTTCGAGCAGTCGAGGAGGCCTAGCTGGCCTTTTGCTGTCTGGTCTCTGGTACCTGTGACTTCCTCCGCCGTATTAGGGGAAACGGTGGGCGTTTGAGTCCGGTATTTCCCCTTTTTTCCAGTTTCGGGACAGTCGTTGTAACTCCTTTCGAAACCGTAAACTGGTGGGCTTGTGGTCCCATGCCTTCTCGAGTAAGAGAATACAGATTAAGGGGCACAAGATCCCTTTATAGATCGAAACGGTGGAATGCTAGTGATAAAATAAGAATATATTTCGCCAAGTAAGAGTGGTTATTGCTTTATTCTTTATTTCTTAAGACCAAGAAGGCCTAATTCTGTTACCTTCTCTATAAACACTTTTCGCTTAGTCCTTCTCTTTGTCCCACTCCATGCCATGCTCTTTGGTTTTCAATTTTATTCTCACCTGCGCACAGCTTTAAATTAGTGGTGTCTCTACTTCGCTGTTAATCTAAACTTTTAGTTGTCTTTAACCTCAACTCTTGTGCAAAGTTTTTAGTTAGATTATAACCCCATTCTTGCTTGAAGCTCATGGCGACTAGCATGCCAGTGCATAATTAAATAAGTCCGTAGAGTAACAGGGAGCCATAAGTTTTACAGTAGTAACAATTAACCCATATAATTCCATAACGCCAGTAAAATACGTGAGAATTCAATTCCCTGAACGAAAGATAAGCCTTATTATTAGATTAATTAAATCCTTAAAATTTAATCTTACCTTTAAATAACTGTGATAAAAGGTAATTTATTAAACTTGCCATTCTAACAAAGTTTTGTTATAATATAAAACAAATAAGCCAAAATGCGACTTAAGACACATAAATATGTATTTATTCTACTTTATTATCGGTAACGCAATCCCATTAACAAGCCCACAACAGCAAAGCGAAAAATTAGGACTGCTAGCATAAGCGAGGATATAAAAAAAAAAAATTAAACCGTGTCCAATAGTAAAAGAGCAAAATAAAGAAAAAATTAAAAGGGGTTGACTTAGTTCATTAATTTTTTTTTTTACAAATGACAGTTCCTGGTGTTCGATCGAGTTGAAAAACTTTGAATGCTCAAGTTCTCAATAAGGAAAAAACAGCTTTCGAACGATAAGGTGTCATTTTTTTTCTTGACAGTGACGAACAAAAAAAACTAGCGATTACCACGTCACGTGGACCGTCCCATGACTTGTAATTGAGTTCGCTTACGAGCAGGAGGTTAGTGTGTGTGGCTAGCCTTTCGTAAAGGGCATTGGCAATGTGTTAAAAACGTCTCCAAAGGATTCAGCTCAAAATCCCGGTGAAAAACATGATTCTGCACACGCTATTGAAGTAAAGCCAAGGTGCAAGCAACAGACGTTTATGCCATTATCGGCTGGATGTAAAACATGAACAATTTGAGTTTGATTCGCAGAGAAAACTTGCTCTTGCCGTATAGTAAAGGGTAAAGCGCCTTAGTTGCTCTTGACCCTCGCCGCTACATAGTCCACGTGTGGCTGCCAGGAAAATTTGTTGTAAGAACCCACGTAATCTTCAAGCCAACAAAGGGACGCGTTTCTTTGTAATTAAAAACTCTTTGCTCTTCATCGAATTTATTGAAACTTTCTAAATACGGCACCAGTCCGCCAGGGCGACAAGATAGCGCTGTAGATGGTTGCGTTGCAAAGCGGGAGGCTTACAAAGAGCAACGGTCATAATAGCGGCATAGAGGACGGTTCGTGTGTGTGGAATTAAGGGCAAGGGCACGTCGCTCATATCATTTTAAGTAAAAGGGACGGGAGAGGTGATTTCTGAGGGGCCCCTGCTATCAGAAATCGCAGCTGCAACTGTGTATCTTCCACGCGCACGCTGAAGGCGCGACCGTTTAGTTATGACTTTAGCAAGTTTAAAGGCCATGAGGAACGGATAGCGAGCGCAGCTTGTGCAGCAGAACTTTCAGGTCAAACTTGAGCAATTGCCTTCCTAACGACGAAATAAGACAGCACCCGTTGACTTCTTAAAGTTAAAAGCGTTAGTGGTTCACACAGTTAAGCAAAGGAGCTGCTGGGTCGTTAGGTGCCCTTGCCGAAATCCAAACTAACACTCCAGTGAGGAGTCCCGAGCGTCGACGACATCTTTAAGACGGCGTAATAAAACGGTCTCACCCACTTTGCCGACCGCTGACAGGAGTTTGATGGGTCAGTACTTGCTAGTTGCTGATTCCGGTTTTGGTGACTTCAGCACCATCACAACGGTCGCTATTCCAACCTACCGGAAAGACGCCAAGTACCATCGCAGATTTTATCAGGAGGTACAGATAATGCATCCCCATAATAGTTTTTCCTCCAGCATTCCACTAGTGATGCCATCGGGATCAGGCACTTTTCGTTTTGGTAGCGGTTTGAATGGCTTGAAGCCAACAATAACGAGCTCAAGTGATTCGTGGACGTCGAGAGTTTGGCTTGGTGTCAGTTTATAACTAAAATTAGTAAATTTTTCGGAATTAATAATGTTCGGGAATATTCGCAATTTCACAAGAGCTACTGAACAATATTAACCTCGTGCGTCTGCTTGGGCAGGTGCGTATTCAATTGGGTCTGCTTATCCAAAAATGATCGAAATCACTTGTAATGACAGACTGGGAAAAAAAGTTAGAGTAAAGTGCAAGTAGGGATAATTTTTTTGTTTTGTCTTATACTTTCTCTTACACGGTTTTTTTTGTTGCCGTTAACTCCAAAATTTTTTTTGTTTTAGTGAAGATGATACGATTGGGGACTTGAAAAAACTAGTAGCCGCCCAAACTGGTACTAGGCCAGAAAAGATTGTGTTAAAAAAATGGTTAGAATAACTAGTATTTATATTAAATGTAAGGGCACTAATTAATTTTATTTAGGTACAAAATATTTAAAGATCACATAACCTTGGACGATTACGAAATCCATGATGGAATGAACCTGGAACTTTATTACCAATGAGAAGACTAAATGGAATGTTAGCTACTTCTCTTTAAAATTTATGCGAAAGAAGGACTTTTGTATTAGTAGCAATAAGATTGTTGTAAATATTTGAAAGGGAGATGTTTTTGTCATTAAACCAAGGTAAAATTATAGCAGCTTTTCATAAAAGTTTTTAAAAATATTGATAACAAAAAGCAATGGGGACATATTAAAGAAGAATAACTCTTTATTGACTTGTAATTTAATAATTTTAGCGAAAAGCATTGGGTTTGCTTGCTCTTTGTGAGGAGCTCCTGCGCGAACTAGAGCTGTTGCAAGAACGGTCTATTTACTATTTCATTTTACAAGAAAAGTAAAAAAAAATACGCCACTTTGCTGATTGTCTTTCTAACTTTCTTATGGTCTCTGATTTTTTCGCCTGTTTCACTAGTGTAAATACTGATTCTTCATCATGAGTAACTACTTAAAGAAACCTGCTTTTTTAGCGCATTTGCACGCAAGCGAAGCTCATCGTCCTTTTCGAAGGCCTCCCGAGATAAATTCAAGAGCACTTCACATTTTTCTTTTAAGAAAAAGATACATATCTTTTTGAGCGTTAGAAAATAAGCGTTTTGCCTTCCAAAACCGGCAACTCGGTAGTCACTTTACGCATCTCTTCAATAGTCTGTACAGTTTTGCTTTTTATGTTTAGCAATTCGAAAAGAGCCTTATAAAGTGGTATAAGCTTGTCCTGGAACAATAAAGGTGTTACCTAGTATAAATTAAACTATTAAGTAAAAAGAATGTTAAGGAGCACTTAAGTACTGAAGAAATATAATAGAAAGATAAACACCGAAGTAACTTCGGCAAGTTTTAGTTTTTCAATAAGAGTATTCGCTTGCTCAATGGCGGAGTTCAGTTTTTTTTGTTCTTTGAGATTGCCTAGAAGAAATCTTACCAAGTAAAGTAAAAGAACCAATTTACTCTCTACAAGTTTTCGAGAGTTGTTCTTGAAGTTTAAACAATTTGGCTTTTATCTTCTCAAGGCAATGGGACTTCTCCTATAAAAAATTGACTTTACAAATGTATAGGGCTTAAAGGTAAAAAGAAATACTGCTTTAGTAAGTGGTAGGACGTCTTCGCCAAGAAGCCCTTCAACATGACGTTGAAGTTGCGCTTGCAGAAACTTAATTTTTTCTTCCACTTCCCTACAGACGTCATAAAGGTCTAAAGACACAATTTATTACCAGAAAACTGATTTACAAGAAAAATGTATACTTTGCTCTTCTTCCTTTATTCTCTCGCGCTTAACAAGCTTCTCTTCAACTCTTTTGCAAACACTTGAGGTTTCCTTCAGATGCTCAAGGCAGCGCTGCTTAGCGGTATAACTTCTTGCTTTATTTAACAATAATATTTTGTTAAAACTTCTAACAAATAATTATCACAGTAAGAACCTTTTTTACTTGCAAAACGTTTAAATTCTTCCAAAGTCAACTGAAGAATTAACGATTTGTCGTCTGGCATATTACTTGCAGAACTTACTATAGAGTTAAGTTAGAGGCTCTATAAGATAAAACAGTAATGAATAATACCATTGTCAAGTTTACTTAAATTACAATTCGATTCCTTCTCCTTTCCATATGGAAAGACGTGTATAAACAAAAGATTTTTAGCTATATCATGCTGAAACTTAAAAGTTCCTGGTGTTTCCTTAATATTATACCGTGCAAAAAGATAAAAAGTTACTCGTAAATATAATGAAGTTATTACTTTTGAGGCCCCCCTATCCTCAGAGTACCCCACATTTGTTAAGGCAGCAGTAACATACTTTTGAAGTTTTGGGTCATACCTGGCTCTTGTTAGCTTTCCGCCTTATATAAGAAAAGTTAGATGAGTTTTTAATATAATTTAAAAAAAATGGAAGTAATAAACAAGGTAACGTAATAATAGATAGGAAGTAGATAAAATAAAAGCTTGTAGACTAAATAATTAAGTAAAATCTAAAAAATAATTATCATAGTTTACGACAGTAAGTGTAATACCTCCTACAACAAAAGTGACGCAACAACCGCAATTTTCAATAGGGGTAGAAAAACAATCCTATCTTATGAGTAACAAAATATTACAGCTTGCTAACAGCAAACAACCTTCCAAATAGTCGTACATTTATCAGTTGGTTCACTTTTTCCTCAGTAAAACCACTTAAATCAAATTGCTCGACTCCAGTACAGTTGCGAATATCTTTAAGTAGCTTGCGCTCCATATCCTTAATAGCGCGTAACAACAAATATTTTACTAATAGGTCAAAACTATAGCTTTTTTGACGTGTAACTCGTTTGGTTTCTCAGTAGGTTCTACCGAGGTTACCAACTTGTCATAGGTCAAAATATTTGTCACTTTTGGTCGGAAGCAAAACCTTTCAAACCATTATATTTTTATTTGGGTTAAATTAAATTTCGTAATGAATTTCTAGTGCAATTTATACTTTATATATAAATATCGTTAACACTGACTAAGAAAATTTTCAGTTTAATTTTTCAGTCGTTCAAGACCGGTGTGTATACATTTTAGTTGTAAAAGTTAAAAATAATAATTTAACAACTTATACCTTTCGCGCTAATATAATTGTAACAGTAAACAACCTGTTTACTATGTAAATACAAGATTTAAGGTTTATTAAGTTCAACGCCGTCGTTAGATATAAACACCTCTGCGAGAAAGTATATTTGACCAAGCGTTTAAGTCTTCAGAAGCTAAGTAACTAGGGCTCTACCAAGTGAAACACAAAAAACCTCTGGCACATATTTCATTTTCAATAAGTTAATAATTTTTAACACTTGAATTTTATTAAAAATGGGGAGGGGGGAGTTTTTCATGTCATTCTAAAAAAGAAAAACCGAATAACTTAATTAATATCGAATATACTGAAGACTAATTTAAAAAAAAAAATTTAAAAGGACTTAAAAGGTCGAAGGGCGATCTGAAGACAACCAAAAACGATTATACTCTACAAAACAAAAACTTTACGCAAATATGACTCTTTAATTTTTTATTAATAAATAAATTGTTTCATTTTTTCGTGTACTATATGCATAGCGCCCACTAAAAAGCAGCGAAATTTAACAAGAACTATTTATCGGAAATAGTCGCATTGCTGATCAGATGTATAAACAGATACTCCGTACGGATCCACGCAAGTCCCACTGTCTGTGCGGCCTCAGCAGAAAGTAATTGACAAAATAATTAAAGGTGGATTAAGCCAATATTAGGGTTCCATATACTAAGGGGGGAGCCCTCTAGTTAACCACTAACCTTTCAGGTCCCAGCCAATGAGCTTCCTTTATTTGTAATTATTTTTTCGCTTTAAATTCTGTTATACTGTCTAAAAATCCTCACACTCCCCGCGTAGTGTTCAACTGTACGCCTTCCTAAGGGTAACGAATTATTTATTAACAAATTTATGGCCTTGCTGGCTAGATGAGCAAACAAACGCTCGCTTAACCAGGCTACCACACTAAATTACAACCCTTGCACAAGCTTCAGCGCAGACAAGAAAAACTGCTTGTGAGGCCTTCCGCAGAAGCTATTTATTTCGTAAGGTGCATGCTATGAACATTATGCTAAAGTACTATTTAAAAAAATAAAAATTTAAGTTAATACAAAAAACATACTACAACACCAAAATACTATTAAAAATTGCCATATATAGATGGCAACAGCAAGACCGGTTATTGGTTAAAAAAATTAACTATTCTAAATTTAAAAAATTTTTTAATTAAAATAATTAGTAAACAAAGACGCTCACCGGATGAGATCCAAAGTTCATTGGTCGGCAGTCGAGAGAGGAGTAACCAGCTTATAAAAAAGCGCTTTTTTTTTTTTTTTTTTTTTTAGCAATTTTAACCACCTGAGCACCAAACAACAAATTGAAATTATCGAAATGTTATTAAAGAAAACCTTTCAATTTAGGCAGTGGCTGGTTCACATAAAACTAGTTCTCACAGAACAAAGAATACATGATATTTTTCTTAAGATAACCCCTATTCGAGGTTTCGAGCTAAAAAGATATCAGATTCCGGTATAAAAAGTAGCCTCCATAAAAATATCAAGGTAAGGATGGAAGCACATGACATAACGAAACCAGCAATGGTTTTATAAACGGTAAAGACTGTATAAAAAAGATATTACTAGCCACACTTGAGGCCAAGCTAAAATTACTACGCAACACCTTAATAATAAGAATGAAACCATCCAAGAATACGCTAAACACGCTAGACCACCAGGTCATAATGGTGCAGGAACAATGCACTACTTCAAGAGGTGACCCCTCATCTTCAAATTTACGGGCTTACTCTAAATGATTATCTTAATAAACAGAACCGGTAAGGAGTACAAATATGACACAATCTCCTTTGAACAATATTATACAATAAGCAAGGAAGCTAAACTCACTATTACACGCCGAAAATAAACACACTCTACACGGCGACTATTTTTTTTCCTGAATAAGAAACGCTGGGAATGTATTAGCACTCATCCTAACAATAAAAAGCCCAGTTAACACTAACTGCTTCAAGTGCAAAGGGAAATATGAACCCCAAAATTCCAAACTCAAATCATCACGATGTGCATATCGCCTGAAACAAAAAAATAATTAGGCTCATAGGAACAGCATGCAAATGCTATTAAACAGAAGTTGAATACGTAATTTATTGAGGAGCGGAACTGTGAGTCGTCACCGTAGCTCAGTGTTAAAGTCTTGCCGCGCAATCTCAAGGGCGCGGGTTCGATTTTCGTCGTCGACAACTCGTATTTTCCTGGATTTGGTGGTTACGTATACAATTTCTTAAAAACAAAATTTTGATACATTTTGTTGAAATATTTATGGGTTTTAAGTAAAGTCTGTCAACCGAAGTTTTTCTTTAAACGCAACCTATGCGATCCTTCTTTAAATTGCTAAACCGTAGGTAGTAAACAAGCAAGATTAAAACACCCAGCGGACAACTACAGGCAAAAAAACAGAGCTAAAAGAGAAAAACCCTCTAACTAAATTTTTTTTTTAATATTTTTCATTGATATTTTCTAATGCTGGATCGGGTCGTAAAAGAAAATATAGAATTTACCAGCTCGCAACAGGGTAATATCGTACAATTAGCTTTAAGCTTGTGTTGGTTGTGTTAAAGCAATCTCATATATATATGGATGTATTACAAATAATTCTACCCCTAACCCATATTATATATTTAGTGTCGACTGCGCTGTCGGCGAGATGTGCGTAGGACCAGATTAGAAGTTGACCTCGTCTATTAGTAACTGATTGGTGTGCTGAGTGAGCCGCTCGTAGGTGGCGATAGCATTGCGTCGAAAAACGTTGCCCGGGGGTTCAATATGGAGGTCTTTATGTAAGGCATTATTGCGAACTAGCCACGGCGCGTCCACCATAAGGCGTAGCAGCTTGTTTTGTCTCACTTGAGGCGAAGAGAATTTGTTACTGGGTCGTAGGCCCGGGCAGTAGACGCGTATGTCATGATCGGTCGGATGCACAACAAATACGAACGTCGTTTGTTGTGCAGCGGGAGTTTGCTTCGAGCACAAAGTAAAGGGCAAAGAGTCTGAATCACCGCCTTGACCTTCGCCGCAATATAGTTTACTTGCGGCTGCCACGAGAGCTTATTGTCGTTAATGATCCCCAGGTACTTCGCCTGAGAACACAAATGAATACCTTATTTTCAAAGGTTAGCGATGGTAGTGGTGTAGTGCGCTTCTTTGTGACAAAAAGGGCTTTGCTCTTTTCCACACTAATAGTAATTTCCAATGATGACATTAGTTGGCAAGGGTCAGTAGGTAGTACTGCAGAGGTTGGCGAAATAAGGTAGGTGACTTTAACTAGGAGTAAAACCGCCGGTCATCTGAATATAAGACCATCCACGTGTGGGGGTTGTCAGACTGTGGCACGTCGCGTAGAAAGTGCAAAGAGTCTTGGTGATAAATGAGATCCTTGTGGGACTCTGACTGTGAGTGACCTTAGGGGTGAGCGCCCGTCGCCACCCGTATCTCAAAGACGCGGTTATTAGGTAAGATTTGGCCACTAAAAAGAGTAGTAGGTAGGGTCGAGTATTATGTAAAGCAAGCTCTTGTGCCAAACTCGGTCAGACGCTTTTTCGACATCATGGAAGACGGAGCCTGTAGCCTTCTTTAAATTGAAGGCACGGATCATCCACACTGACAAGAGAAGGAGTTGTTGTGTAGTGGAGTGTCCTTGTCAGAATTACATATTAGACTCTCTGGAAGGAGTGACTTGCGTCCCCAAATGCTTTCAAGCGGCACAGTATGGACGCCTCAGCTACATTGCCAACGGCTGGCAAGAGACTGACAGGTCTGTATTTTGCTTGTCGTAGGTGCTGGTTGTGGTGTCTTCGGGAGTATCCCAACAGTTTCCGTCTTCTAGCGCAATGGGAGAAGGGCCGAGAGCCATCGTAGGGTAGATGAGACAGCATAGACAATCTACAGCCACCATTGGTAATTGCTTAACATCACATTGGTGATACCGTCGGGGCCAGGCATCTTTCGTCTCGGCAAGCGCTAATAATCATTACAATTTCGGCTAGAGTGATTGGCTCAAGTTGGTGCTCGGCGTCAGCAAATATAAGAAGGCGGCACTGAGTAACGAGCTGATCGGCGAAAAGTGTCGCTTTGTCAGCATCATTTTCCACCACAAAATCATCCTGCATAGGAGGTTATGGTAAACACGCCTGGTTTCGGCATTTCCTTACTTCCAGAAGGAGAACACGACCTTTACAGTTATTATCCGCTACATTACTTAACTTTGTCTCCCACAATCGGTTATGGTGCCAAATGCTCTTTCCTAATGCGCCGGTGTGGTCTATTAAGCGCTAATTTTTCTTCGGGATGTTGCAATACCGTGGCCACTCGAATAAGCTGTCGCCACACGCGGGTAAGGGCTTTCAATTCATCAAGCAAGAGGTTAGGGTGGAACTCAACTTCTCGTGTTGCCGAGGCGGTGTGATACGCCCATGGTTAAAGCGCCTTTGAATTTAGCAAAAGCAACGTCAAGTAAGGCGGGTGTATTATGCAGGCGGAAACCGCTGAAAAGGTTATACCAAGGGTCTTAGATAATTGAACCAATCCGTAAAAGTCCTGGTATATGTTCTCAAAATCCTATTCGTCGCCTAAATAAAGCAGAACTGGCATGGTCCGAATAGAGTGCATAAAGAGATTCAACTGCCATTGAAATGTAAATAATTTTTAAAATGCGATTATCTAAATACGTCTGACTTTCCTGTCTTCGCCATAAGCATTGAGTAATGTGGCCCTAAGACGCGCAGACCGCTCTCTTCGGTGTAAGATTCAAGGGTTCGACCTTTTGGGTTATCCACGGCTATTGCGGGAGAAATACTTACAGTTCAGGTCCCCACATGCAATTACTGAGGAACAAGTTATAAAAAGGGCCTCAAGATCTGAGGTAATAAGTGGCAAACAAGTGGGTCTGTAAGCTGCAATGACCTACCGGGGCCCCTGTTTAGTTAAGTGGAGAGAAACTCCAGTTGCCTCTATATACTTTGCAGAACTGGTAAAGATATCACACTGTGTTGAATGTTTCGTCTAAAGCTATTAGCTGCGCCTTCACCAATTTAAGATGCTTTGCGCACGAGAGGAAGTGGGCCTCGAGAAAAAGTTAACAAGCTTATTTCTCTTTATATATCATTTTCATGTGCTTAATTATTGCCGTAAAGAGCACTAAATTATAGAAATTATGAATTAAGAAACTTAAAAATCAAAGTCACAGGCCTTGTTTAAAGTACAAAACTAGATAGTGATTATGGTACCTTATAAGGTTAAGCTCTGAACAGTAAAATTAAAAAGCGCTTCACTTAGGCTTAAAAGCCCAGAAAAAGGATCAAACTCAATCCTGCCTAATAGGTCTGAAAAAGTCGTAAGGCACTAGAATCATAACGTATAAGAGAACTCAAAATCAACTTTATCTCGTGCTCAGGGCTCGAGAGTGTGCCGACGCTTTGTATCTTATCTAACTATTTTAAGCGCTTGCCTGCGGGCGGGCCTCCTTTGCTGTGTTGTGACCGCAACGACTACAATTACCTTGCCTAACCAGGCTACTGCGGTCGGTTGGGCTTTTAACAGTAGCATCTAACTCGGCCGCTAGCTATTTGCTGCTTGTGTACAGCATTGTACGCTCTTCATGTTTGTAATGATTCCTGTTCCCTCCTCAGGTGCATGTCTTATAAGCAGCAGAAAAAGGTCGGTTTTAAAATATAAATTCCGTATTCAACTTGGGCGTTAGTCCTTGCGACTTTCTCATTGTTTCGATCTAGGTCAATCAAATGATTATTATCCTTAGGGGAATAACGTTTCGATGTAAACTTACCTTTGCTCGGGTCATGTCACCCTCTACGACGAGACAGGCATTATTATTGTTTACTAACCATATCGTTGTGATTGTGATGCCTTCCTGAGTGAGTTTTCTGAGTTGTGAGCTAAACGCTACTTGGGAAAAATTTAGAGTTGTGTAACAAGCGGTTGGAAACAATACTTTTAAAACTGGCAAAAAAAACTTCGAGATGGATTAATACTAGAAGAGGTGCTATCTTCCCTGTAACTTTGGATGTCTCAATATGGTTAGTAACATAACATAACTTGTTAGCTAACGAGAATTGGCACATTCGAAAGTTGACTTTATCGTAGTAAAAGTATTTTAGCTAATTAACCTTGACACTATGAAGCGTCGCGATGAGCACTAGCTTCGCCTTTGAATGTCGTTTTTCATAATGTGCCTAGAAAGCTAAATGGAACTTCGAAACTAGTGGATGAATTATTAGAAATAAAAAACTAAGTTATCACAAAAAATAGCATAAAGTTTAGCTAAATAACTAGTTTGGTGCTATGGTTGTACTTCTGTTAGTGATGTACTTTCAGTGGGCCTTAATATTAGTGCCTGTTGTTATGATGCTATTCTGTTTATTAGCTAGTGTTATATATATATGCGATCGAGCGCTAGTCTTATATAACATTAGGAAGTTGAACAAACGAGTAATAGCTTCTTAGGAGGCTCTAATAAGGGTAAGCCTACCTGTTATGTTTACACCAAACGGACAAGCTATTGCTTTTAGTTATTGAATTGATTGACGTTTGCAAAAGCCTGTCTTACTAACCCTAGTTTCCAATCTTGGTCCTTATCTTTAGGATAGGCGCACATAAAACTAAAAATATAAATAGAAAACTACATTACGAATATAGTGGATCAAGATCGATGTCTCAATGGTTTTTATGTAGGTAAGTAATACTCGCTCCTATCAAGGAATGGCGATCCTGGAAGTACCTCGAAAAGTTGCAGATGTTGAATGGAACGTTGGGAAGAATATGGGTTTCACTAATAACACAGATCCATTCTTTCGAATAGCATCAATTCCTGCAATTCTTGTTTCCTATGTAGAACGCCATCTGCGTTGTAGAACAGAAGAAGGATATGAAGAAGTGCTTGTGGTCTAAAACCATTGTAAACGAGTTCTAATCCCTTTACCGTATAAACGTTGTTGAAAGGTTCATCGTCAATATTGAAAGTAGTTGTCCAAGTGTTGGTTGCGGTTGTTAGGGAACTGTCTGAGGAGTTGTCTTTGTGGTCAAGTGAGCGGTATAAGAGATTATCAAGGGTACATTAATAGGGGTCTGTTTTCGAGGTGTTGGTGGAGCAGTTTGAGTGGGCGGTGTAGGCCTTCGGAGATAATGTTTGCAGCCACGATAATTGGTAGTATGCGTTTCCCGGCAATTAGTCAAAAGGTAGGACTTTCTCGTGATTTAGTGCACTGTACCGTCAAGCAGCCCTCGCCAAACTTAACGCAACGGTGTTGCAGAGCAGAAACTTGCGCTGTGTCCAAATATTTGACAAAGGTGGCACTATCCGACTCGATTACTTTTTCGGAGTTCTTCCATCCTAACCTGAAGATAAGAAACCGTCTTTAATCTCAACAGCTTTTGTCGATCACGCCTCAACACTAACACCATCGGTAGAGGTCGCTTCCTACGTTCCCCGTTTACAGTGTCCTCAGTGTGCATCCTTGCCACACGGAGGGTGGGACGCCTCGTTTGCGTATCCGATTTATCAAAAATAAAATTTTATATCTTACTCCAAGAAAATTAATAAATTAAACACACGGGATTAAATTAGAATGTATCAAGTAAATTCGAGTCAACTAAGTTGTATGCTGTAAGAGCGTATTTAAGCATAATTTTAACTATGTCGCGAAACTAGAAGAAAGTGGAGACAATAACCACTTCCAATAACCGAAAGGTAACGATAACATTAACCAACGAGTCACATTAAAGGGAGGACGAAAAGTGGCCTTTAGTTGATCGAAACACCTAACAATGACTCGTATCTCTTAATTCTAACTCTAAATTCGACGTTTTAAAGAATACCAGTGTGATTCCCTGAGCACTACTATATATATACGTTCATGCTAAGTACAAACAATTAAAACACGCAATACCTGACACCCGAGCATTTAATATAAAAAGGAGAATATGTGTTTCTATTATTCTAAGAAAGAAAAAAGTTAACAAACACAACGAGACACAATTAAAGAGATCTGGACTAACTACTATATATAATCACACTACGCAATGGGACACGATATCCAAATTAGGCCAACACCTATGCATCCAAGAAAATCCATTAAATTTACGAGAACTTATGAGCAAATTAAGCATCAAATAACCGATTTCATCAATGCATACAACAGGTTTATCTTGACTAGACCTTTCAACGACAAGAAAAAGCCAGCACTTACTGAAAAAGTTAGAGTCGATAACGGCACAGAGTGCATTAACAATGAACTACGTCGACGCCTTAAACAATTTGGCCTCTTCATACCCACTTCACTACGAAAATGTCGTCTATTCAAGGTTAGTGAACGAAGTATTCAAACACTAAACATGACAAGAAGCATCCTCAAACAAGTAGGGCTGAACCCTCAAAAAATACTGGGGGTGAAGCAACAACCAATGCAGTATTTATAACAAATAGTCTTCCTCACAAAGATGAAAACCTAACTCCTAACCAAATTTTTGGAATAAAGAGAGGGACTTTAATCACTATTAACTCCTTTAACGCAAGGTTTTGCTCCAGAACACAAAATTCAATTTCATGACGGTATCAATACTTCAATAATCTATTTATACCATTCTACAGCACGGTAGATGAATTTAGAGTCCTTAACCTAAATACAGAAATTCTTTGAACATATATATCTCCTATAGCAAAGACGACTTTATGAAAAAACAAAACTAAATATAGAAACACAAAATGGCACATGCATTTATTAAACCAGCATATCGTTAATGACCTTATTATAAAATCTGCAACCCAGCAAACAAACCATGGAAAAGAAAATAACTACGAGACTAAAAACAACGAGAAAAGCATAAAGAACTCATATCAACAACAGAAATTGTGACTTCAAGTAAACTGCAAAATGGTGAGGGGTAATAGAAGCAAACTAATCGCAGAAGACAACCTCTTTAACCTCCGCACAAAAATCAAAAGCAAACGACAACAAATACGGTCAATCACCACTTAACTATACCACCGCATGACATCCAAAAGAAATGGATGGAAAACAAGAACTTAAAGCAGAAAGTTTATACTAAAACAAGGATATACAAATTAGAAGAACCCATAATAACGAGCCCAAAAACGGTTGAGAAAGACACACATCAAGTACATCTAAAGCACGACATTAAACAACTACATAGCTTGTATCATTTAAATCTAAGAAAATATGCTCGATCCCAAAGGAACACTATGGAAAACAAAAAAACATGGAGTCGGCTTTATATCTTTAAACGATTGGTTCCCTTGTTACCGCAAGGTTCGACACATGTGGAATAATTACACCTAACTATTAGTACTGTCGTGAATACTGTTAGTACCTAGTATATATATATATCCCGCCGTCGGCTGCCAGTGGGGCCAGCCCAAGTAAGCTTGAGACAACGAGTTCGTCTCTAGGATACAGGGAATCTGGCACTTACCTTTAGACTCAAGCCCCCCAAAGGTTTTTTCCGTTATTAAGGGTCATATCTTTCGCTACCATGGTTATCAACCATGCCTAACAACTCAAACTACAAAGAGGCCAACTGTCCTTGAACAAGAAAAAACCAAAACTACTGCTATTGCTCATAGTTCACAAAATAAACGATCCGAGAAAGAAATCGAGGTCATAAATTACAACAATAACTTAGGCACTCTCAAAAAGAGAACTACAGCAGAATTACGCACCACCGCACCCAAAACAAAAATCAAGATACACGAGACCCGAACATAAACCTTCGCAAAGAAGGAAATCTAACATTAGCTATCGAGTTAGAATAGAAGCACCTATCATAGAAGATGAATCCGATATGATAGTAGATACTATCTCTCCATTAACCTACGGTAAAGTCTTGAAGGAGTCTGATCAGGAAGCCTACGATCAGGCGGTCATTTCTGAACTTAACTTATTTATTAAACACGAAGAATTTACAATCCTTAGGCACTCTGGATTACCAGAGGACACTAACGTACTGTCAACTACACGGAAATAACACAAAATATAATAAAAGATGTAAAGGAGGACTCAAAGAGAGGGAATATATGCAAAAAATAAAAAATAAAAAAAAGGTGTGGGCTCTCAAAACTTGTTCTCCTGGTCTTGGCAAAAGCACCCTCAGAAACCTAAATAACCTTAGCCCATCTAAAAATCTAAGTGTACACACAGCTGACATTATCACCGCTCTCAAAGAATGAACTTAATAAGAGAAAGATTAGATCCGAAATAAAAGAATTTTGCTCAACAAACATAAATAGAAATAAAACTGTGTAATAAAGGTGAATATTGCAATTCATGGGCTTGAAGAGACTCAGCAAGACTATTTCCCGCCATATTACCTTACACTTAATAAAATAAGGACACAAACAGTCTTATAGATAACTGTGTTTTTTACTTTGAAACAAGGGACACAGTTTTAAGAATTTAAACGGATACTTGTTTTTAAAGGAGTAAACATCATATTTTATCGTATGTAAAGGAAAGCGGAAATCCCTTTTTAAATTTGTCTTCTGATTTAAATTAGCGGCGCTGTGAAACATTTTTGCGATCGTAGCAGTAATATTTTATCAATATCCTAAAATTAGGTTAACATACATATGTGTGTACCGAGGTATCTGCTCACCAAATCTACTCCTTTAAGGTGTCTTGCAACGTCTTCATTCTTAAAGTAGGGCAGATTAGTCAATCGCCTTTCTTAAATTGGCGAACGGTGAGATTTAGAATGTCTGCTTATTATGCTCTAGACTTGTTAACTATATAAATTCTTCAATGTAGTATACTAATTTGCTCTTTTCAAATAAAAAAATTTTGTGAAAAAAAAAACAACCACAAAATATAATACATTAAGAAAGAAGTCAACAATGGACTTTCGAAAAGTTTATATATTACACATCGGGTATGGAATTTTAAAATTCTTAAGAACTCTATCGCCAACTTCTAAACCCTCACATTTAATGAGAATCTTTCAAGTGTAATATTTAAAAAGCACAGATGCCAGAATAATATGAGTAGAGTTTCGTATTACGTAAGTTATAGAAGAACCAATACTGGGGCTACTGAGGTGGGTGCATTTTTTGGTTTTTGTTTTTATAACTGAATTCTGTTATAGGGCACCCTTGGTGTAGTGTGATGCCCTCAGTGGCCCGCTCAATCTAAGTGGGATAACGACAAATTTTTAACTTGGTGTTTTATTAAACTGCAATCTTAAACAGGTTAATTAGCTATAATTATGTAATCATTGACGTTTACTCTGGGTATCTTCGTTATTTTTCTGACTCTAACATATTGCATTCATCGAAGTAGCTCTAAAAGTACCCATCTTCTATTCTACAGTTTGCTTTCCTTGTGGAAGCTTCTAAAGTTCCCCATGTCGTATTTAATGAAAACAACCCTGTTTATGACTTTTTCTAGCCTTAGTGTTAAAGACCCTGTTTTAATTTAAGATGAGGACTATGCGCAGAGAGAGAGTTATAGTCAACACCAGATAACAAAAGTTAAGCCTTATAGAACATTTCCACACTCATAGGGTAGTCCATGCTAGTCCTAGCAATGTTAATGGTAAAATATCGCTGGTAGAAAGATAAGATTTATTTACTTATCAAGTAACTACATATAAAATTATCACTAATTAGACCAGTAGGCAATGCTTGTATGCTCTAAAGCTCTTGTCTTCTATGTTAGTAATAGAACATATAGAATTTTCAAAACCGATCAACAAGTTATCTAATAGCTTAGTTCGTATCACGCAAGTAGTCTTTCGCTTTGGGTAATGCCTTGAAGTTATTTTTCTGACTTACAGAAGTTCTGCAAACTCATCTTGGATAATATAGTTCTTCAAACATTACTTGGTCCCGTTTTTGTTTCAAACGCTTAACTAATCATCTTACCCTGTTAACTATAACCGATATATTAATCTACTAGCCGTTATTTTATAGTGCGAGAACTGGCAAAAGAATATATATTGCTAACAGCTAAGCGGTGTTAAAAATATTTATGAAATGAAATGTCTACTGATTTGCACGGACAAAAGTAAAGGCGTTAAGGTCTTCAACATATAATAACTATAAAAAAGTTTTTCAGATATAATTGACTATAAAAGGTTTAATTTTATGCCGGGGAAGTAACTAGAACGGTATTAACGTGCAAAGTGCAAGAGAAAAAAATATACAAGCTTCGCAACTTTAACTAGCCTCCCCCCATCCATATTTAAACTAAAATTGGTGAATAAGCAATGCATTGATCTTCCTTCACAATGTATTAACGGTCAAATATACAAAGAAGAGAACCCTATAGACAAGCATTCTATGCGCAATATTTTATACTTTGGCTCAATATTTTTAAAGCAAATGCAACGTTGCCTCAACAAATATAGTTGGTAACTTTTAATACAGAAATAATATATTTTATAATAGTTAATACAAAAGTTTGTGTCCTCTTATATTCAAATTTTCTCAGTCACTAAAACGTTCAAACGTTCAAAAAACCTTTTTCCAGAAGTTAGTCTAGTTATCTACAGAGAGACAATTGTAACAAATGCATATTATCAAAGATTCACGGGTGAGCTGTAAGTGAACGGCTTCGGTATGCGAGTGTGTTCACTGTGGGTATCAACTTAAACGTACATTAACCACATTTTAGGTTACACGCTCTGATAGAGATACCTCTATAGAACGTACAAATATATACCTTTTTCGGCTGGTTTTAAAGTTTATTGAAGATCTACAAAGTAATAAAAACCATAATAATTATAAATATCGTCTATACAAAGATAACCTGAAAGATAGCAATCAGTTGCAAGATATTCACTGCTGCTCTCTGAAAAGAATCCTTCCAAAAACTGATAAGAAGTGATGTACGGGGGACAGCGTTCTAGAATATAGAGTGTATTTTCAACATCAAAGACAGTTTGGAGAACCTCGCTATTGGTGTTAATGCTCTGCACATGTAGCTGGAATATATTAAGTATAAGTGTAACACACATAAACATATTGCAAACAAGGGTCTCCAAGCCTTCAGTTGTTAGGCTGTACTTGTAGACCTCAGCAACACTAAGACCTTCATAACACACACAGACATGCTGTGAGGCTGAACACTGCAAATCTATTTAACAACTTAAAGCAAAATTTTCGAAACAAATAAAACATGAGCACCGCAAACTTTGTGCTTGTGCACGGTAGAAAACGGTTCGAGTGAAAAGAGTTCCTTGCCGTTGGTTGGATCCCACAACTTGACAGTCCCGTCATTCGACCCCGAAAAAAGACGAAGCCCTGAGCTGGTAAAAGAAAGGCATGTGACGGCGCTTCGTGTTTTCTGTGAGCAAGGTGTAGCGAAAGGGACTGCGGTAAAAATACCCCTCGTGGCCAATACAGTAGGATAGTATGTGATAAGCGTTAGGAAAGAAAGAAACGCGGATCCTACCTTCCCTGTCACACACAGCCAAATAGTTGCTTACAGATAGATACTGTTCCTTTAAGTGTTATTTTAAATAAATAATTAAAGTTAAGTACCATGTCAGTTATAGTCGAAAGGGTGTCAACTAGAATTTTTTGCGTTATTTCCGTTTTCTCAATACAATAACTATAAGGCAGCAATTAGAATAGAGGATTAAGAAACTAAAGGCTTGAAGGTCATAAATTAATTCGACTCTTAAAAAGTACTTTATGACATGTCCAGCCTTATCCGCGACAAGAATGCTTTTGTTGTCTTTCGAAAAGCAGACCTTAACGCCACTTCGGGGTAAAACTCTGAACAAAAGTGCAAAAAATCTTTTTATAAAAGTGCAAATGAAAGCGGTAAACGAAAATACAGAGGTAATATCATACAGGTTGAGAACAAGATCCATGTTTGATATACTATATACTAACAACTCTTTAAGGTTATTCACTATAGCGACTTGGTCGCCACTATTTGAGTAGCAAGCACAAACCAACAAGCCAAAATTCTGTCAAAATTAAAAGTAAAAAAGAGTTTAGCAACATAAATTACAGAAAAAAACCCTTTTATCTTGTTTAAACGTTTGGGCAACAATTTCCTTATAGTTAAAAGAACTAGCAAAAGAAAGGAAGCATGAAATTAATTTTATTAAATAAAAAATTCTGAGATTCTAGTACAAAATATTTAAACTTACCTTGAAAAAGAAAATACTAAATAAAAGTAAAAACCCTATAGAATGAGGTAAACTCACCTCAGGTTAAATTCTCTAAGCAAGCAACTGTAACCAACTAAAAGTTTTGATAGATCAGTAGGATGGGTTATTAAAAACTGTGGCAAATTTTTTTGGGGACTTACTGTCATTATAAAATACAGAGAGCAAGTTTTAATTTTTATTAGACAACTTTGCCAAGAAATGGGTTTTGAAAGAAATAGTCCCCACTCCCCGAAAAACTTTAAGCAATACCAAAAAGTGTCAGTAGTCGGTCCTCCCTGCTACGTTAAATTTTCAACCACACTGCAAGTTGAACTTCCGCTTTTTCGATTCCTTACCATTTTAAGTGTTTACAAGTTCTGAGGACGCAAGACTCACATAAAGCAGTTATATTTAAGTTACTAGATTTTAACGCCATAAAGTAAACCTTTTTCAAGCAAAAGGAAAGTGTTTTGTATTTACCTTATGGATAGTTTTTTAGCAGTTCTTTCACCACTATATAGATTAATCCATTAGTCCGCTACCACTTAAGACTTTCTTAGGATTCCAAATCTTTTACTAATGAAAACTCGCAATTCTATAATTTGTACTCGTTTTAAATCTTTGGAAAACCCTTTAAAAACTACTATTTAACTAATATAACATGTATTTTAAAGAATTTGCATTCATCGATAACCTACTTTTTTACTGATATGCCTTAGAAGCCCTACACTCCTTAATTAGTTCCGTTGGCATACTTTTCCCTTTTTTGACACTATTTTAGTATAAAGTAATAAATCGCAGTCCACGGTTATTCGGGGGGGGGGGGCCTTTAAAGTAACACCCCATGTCAGCGACCCTACGAGAAATGTAAAATTTTCTTCGTAAATCTAGCTTGAAAACTTTATTAAAGTATACAATAATTATAACTAGTGATTCCACTTAGGACTAATGTAATTTTTAGTGAAGAGAAATATGAGAATCAAAACCTTAAACGAAAAGTAATAAACTGCACTTAGTAAATACAAAGAAAACTCTCATAAGCCGAATCGCCAAAAATTTTTAAAAATTGCATCCATTAGTTAATATATTTGATTGGTTTATCTTCTAGTTAAAGTTTCTGTATGGTTTACTTCTGTTTTGTGTAATGTAGTTGTTTGCTTATATTTTATTAAACAGTTGTGCACAACTGAAAGGAGTTAGTAAACATGCTCAATAGCTTATTTTTAAAAACTAATTTTGCTTAAATGCTTAAAAAGCCTAGGAGAGCAATACCTTTTGGCAGAAGAAGCACATGATAGGAAAAATTGTTCTGTGGCTCACAAGCCAAACGCTAACAATTGCTTTTTTATTTCAAGACTAAATCTTAAATTAACGCTACGAAGCTGTTTTAAAAGATCGAACCTTAATTAATGAATAAAGAAAGCGCGTACCCACCATTTGTTTCTCTCCGCTCTAAGTTTTCTTCTAGCCAAGAGTTTGCAAGCCCTTTGCGTGTCGGTCTTGAAACCTTTGTAGTTGATAACCCTAAACTCAATATAGGGAGTCGAGCATTATAAATTTTAAAAGTCTACTAAGCATTCAAGTTAAAATTAGTTAGATATATGATTAGTTAAAACGATTATCAATAAAAATATTTTAAGTAGTACAAAAAAATTGTTTTAATACTTTAAATAAATTGAAGCTTACTGTTAACTGATTGCTTAAAAAAAACGTGTAATAACAACCCACTCAGCCGTATAACAGCAGGTTTACGGACTGGTATTGTGTATCTAGATATTAGTTCCATTACCTAAAGATAACTAATCTTTATTATGGACTAAATATGCTAGGTTCTTTGGAGCAAAAGATTGTTGAGGGTACTCTTTATTTTTTACGTCGGCACTAGTCTAAGTTGATTGGCTTAGTGGAATGTTTATTACATGAATTTATGTATATATTTATATTATCTACTGTATATTAATAAATTTTTAATTTTAACAATTTACCAGTATATCTACCTTATATAAGGATGGTTATTGAACTTCACACTTTTAATAATTATCCTTTTGTTACCTAATATTGGTGTGTCATAGCTAGTAATAGTTCGAAATTACATTAATTAACTTAAGAGTTTAATTTTTAGCCCGTTTACACGGCAGTTTTAATGTCTATAGAACAAGCTATAACTAAAAAAAAAAAGTCATCATAGTTTATTATTAAAAATGGTCAGGAGGCTTTATATATAGTTTCTGATTGCTATATAATATGCTTTGTAGAAAACTTTGTTATTTAGGTATCTTTTATACGTGTATTATTGAATTTGGTTGGTTTTATCAAGAAGTTCGACACGTAGACCACTGAAAAGATAATGAAATTTAAAGTTGGTATAGCTGAAATAGCGCCACCAATATAGACTTAACAATGTAAAATTATAACTAATAAAAACTTTTTAAGCTTTTATGAAGACAAAATTTTCTTTTTTTTAAATAATAATTTTTAAAAGGGTAAATTGCTTTTTAAAGATATTAATATATATTATGTATATTTATATATATATATTCGTTTATTCCACTAGTGAAACACGAAAATATTAACTTCAATAACGCAATACTTTTTGCATGGAAATATAGTGCTTTGTATTATAAACTTTTTTTATTTTTATTATAGTTCAGTGCCATGAAAACTCATTTAAATGCCTCAAGCTAAAAGTGAAAGACCGCTGCACTGTGATTAGCCAGGCCACCACACTTAAACGACAGGGATTAAGGCAAGTAGGCATATGTTAACGAGAGTGAAGCGATAATGCGCAAAAACGAATTGTTAGTTATAAGGCTTTTGGAATGTTAAAACGATCGTACTGCACCGCCTCTGAGGGGAGTAAAGCTCTTGAGAAGGCCTTGAAAAAGCTTTTGAGGTTAATTATACAGTTACTTATTCTTTTGGTGACCACCTATACCTACTCTTATATAATTCATAGTGTTTTTTTTTATCAATTTTTTAACAATGGCGGGTTTTTTTAGTTTATGTACTTTTATTACTCGTTCTTAGGTCACTAAAAATCAACATTTATTTTCAAGCTATTATATTGTTATAATTATTGTTATCTTAGTGGGTGTTTTTGACTTTTATATTTAGCGTTTTATTTAGATTTTATTTCCTTATATACCTTTATTAGGCTCTATAAGCGCTCCTTCACTTTGAGTGTTAAGCCCTGGAAAGATGCCTCTCTTCCTTCACCAGCTAAAATAGTTAATAGTAAACACAATCTGGCCGTTATGGTTAAATAAGAGGAACACTTTGCTTATAAGCTTTTATTTTAATTATTGCAGATTAAGTTGTTGCAGTTAGGCGAAAGTTCAGTATTGTATCAGTGTTTTCTCCAGGTAATAATTATATTTTTAATTTTTCTTGTAAGTCATTATTGTACTAGAAGAAAGCAGAATTCTTTTGTAACTTTGTTTTAATGTTAAGGAACTTATTTTTTTGAAAAAGAACGGTTCTTTGTTAGACTTTGACTCTACTTTACCAAAGTTGACAGGACAGTTCTTGGATGATCCATTGTGAAATAAACTTATTTTTTTATTGTTGTGTACCTGCTTATGAATATATTATGACTTTTTATATAAACTTCAATCTAGAGAAGAATTGGATGAGGATTTTCAGTTGGCTTCTATTGGGCATGTTTTGCCTCCCACTTTGAAGACTTTGCGACATTTATTAACAGTCGGTTGAGTTTATAGTGTGGTAAATACTATCGCAATATACTTTTACTTTTGTTTAGACAACCAACTCTCTAAAGAACAGTTTGAAGGAGTTATCGTTCAGCGTTATCACCAAATTCTGGAGCTAGGGTTTATATCCTTTTTTTTTTAAGCTTTTTAAATTAAAAATATTTGTATAACTAGTACCTGGAGCGCTAAGAGACTGCCTAAAATCTTGGAACCTAGGAGATTGCTATGTCACTGGGATTATCTTTTACTCGAAATGAAGTGGATGTCTACGTATAATATATTGTAAGTGTTCCAAGGAAAAAAATTTATGGAGTACCCAGAGACTTTTTGGGAGAGCGTCGCTTCAAGGTTCAACTTGCCCGGCAGTGTGCGCACTACGTTGCTCTCCATCTGGCATCTGTTCTGAAGCGCCCGTCTAGAGACGCCTCAGAGCACGCGCTACTCGGAAAGCAGCACTGCGAGATCCTCGCATCAGCAGTTTCTAAGTTTTGGAGGGAGTACAAGAAGCCCACGCAGCGCTTGCATGCGCCTCCGTCACTACATGATCACCAGGTGGAGGGAGCCGAGTGGCTAACCCGCAACTACTCGGGTTTGTCGTTTTCCTTGCATTTTTTTTGTTTCTTTTTATGAGCATCTCTTCTGCACTATAAGATGCTGTCACTTCTAAGGTGTGGAAAAGTGTTATTCTGGCTGACGAGCACGGCTCGGGCAAGAAGACAACGGTGTCCTCGTTTCTTTCATCCACAGTCGGCTTTAGTGTACTATGCTGTGTTCCAGCGTCTCTTTGCAATTCTAGTGATTTTGTAGCATTACCCCCGACTTCTCGTAACGTTTGCTCATCTGCTTCCCCAATGGACCTTTGAATTGTCTCGGCACAGAAACTTTAAGACTAAGCTTTGCTATGGTTTTAGCCGACTGCCTCTTTACCTTCCCTTTAGCTCGATAGTATTGTTTTTTAGGAAAGGATTTCGGCTCTTTACCCTCTTTCTATTCGCACGAACTCTGTTTGACCACCTACGACACATTCTTGAACTTCCCAGAGCGCATCTCTTTCAACTCGTGGTCCGTCATTGTGTTAGATGACTGTCACCAGTTTTTTCAGGATCACACGGCGCTCTTTCGGGACAACAGCGCCTTCTTCCTCTTTGAATTTATGATACTAGTTAGCGATGTACTCCCTCTTTGCCTTGAAGCAGCAGAGCTCGCGGACGCTCCCTCTATTTTATTGAAACCGCTCTTAAGAGTCTTCTGCCTTCCCCACTTATTTTCTTTGTCTCCTGTCGCATATACCAACGAAATATTAGCTGGTCTACCGAAAACTTTTGGAGGTCTGAACTTCGCCCAGTGTAATAATTGGGAACTGTGGAATTGGTTTTCCACGGAAAATCAATCACATACGCCGGACACGCTGGTGATGCTTCAACAGGTTTAATATATTACTTGTTTACACATCCGTGCTAAACTCTATTAGCTTTTGCAAGCTTACTCTCTACGTAGACGTTTTCAGAGGAAAGAGAAAGAGAAAGTTTTCAAGACTGAGCTTATTAGAGTCGCCAAAATTAAAAAGATTAATATTGTTTGTTACATGTCGCCTCTGCAAGTGACTTTGTACAACGAAGCAGTTATTAAGCAGCTAAGTTGCGTGAGCTTGACAAAAATGCTTGAAACCGCCGTTAAACTTCGAGACATCTGCACGCATCCTTACCTAGAGAGTAATAGCGAGCATTACCAATCCGGCTTCGTAATGAAGGTCTCTCACATATAAATTCAATGTTCAAATGCTTACACCAACTTTTTTGGTCACTTTAAAGGAATTATGTTTCTTACATTTGCCGGCCATTATTATACGACTCTCGACCCATATGAGGAGTTTACAAGGCGCGTGCAGAGTGCGAGCCGCTTCATCGAGTGCCGACCCGATCACTGCAGCTTACTTTTCTGGGTACGACCCGCACACCAAGTCTGCGCCGCTTCGGTTTCGTAGCTCGCTTCTCTGGAATTACGAGCCCAACCAACCAACGCATGTTTTATTTAAAAATCGAGACAAGAACTTTTGTGAACACGATTATTTGGAAGAAACCAATTATTTACATCGACTCTGCACCATCAGCACTACCACCGACCTTCTCGACACAAGTCTGTTCGTTTTACCCAAAGTGATCTCCTGTGGCTTCTCTTTATATGTCTCACGGGTGACTTTATTTCCTTTAAGTGGATCTCATGTGACTGCGTCTTGGTTAACTATAACTATCTTCAGCTTGGCCTGTTGAGGTATCAGGCGGTGCGACCCGATCTTCTGCGCCCTGTTTATCTGAGACCCCTTCTCTACCGCCGTCAACTGACTTCTTTTTCTAGCGGAAAACTTAGAACGCTGCTTTATCTGTTAAAAAAGCATTATTGCTCCAAAATTATATTGATTGTCTCCAATTCTAAAACATTGGACTTACTTGAAGGTTGGCTCGGCGCCAATGGAAGGTAATTTTTTTGCTAATTTTTTAACAGTTCCTACGATTCTGACCTTTTTTAATGACCAGAAAGTGGTTGCGTATGGATCACACGCATCACCCTCACCATCACTACAAGAAAATGGTACACTTTAACGCCGCTGCTGCCCCCACTTTGCTGTTGTTGTCTTCAAAAATTATGGGGCCTGCGTTGTTACCAGCCGTGGCTGATGTTATTGTTCACTTTGAAACCGAGTGGTGATGTCTTTACGTACATATAGTGTATCCTTTCACTTTATTATAAATCTCAATAGGTCTCCTCATTTTAACAAAAATACTTACGATTACTGCTGCAGAGTACGCACGAGTGTACACACTGAACTGTTAGAGTATCGACTAAGGACAGAAACACCGCTGGAGAACAGTTTACTTTCCGGCAACAGTTGCATGAACGGAAGCTTGACACCGCATCTACTTTTCTCTCTTGACATAACCACTCCGGTGGACCCCTCCGCCGTCGAAAGTTCATATGTTAACTTTCTCGCATTGGTTCATGGGAGTGAAAAAAATTGCTTTTGTCTAAATAAGACCACGGTTAGCTGTCACACGGTATTACCCGAAGAAGTAAACCAAAACCAAGTTCCACTCAAAGCACTGGAAGAAGCTCTTTACTTTACTGGTGAATATGATGATAAATGTGCCTGCACCTCTTACGGGGAGCTTTTGTCCTTGTGCACCCCCAGTAGGCTTGGAATCTGTAAAGCTGCAGCTCTTAAGGCAGAAGCCACAGACGATTGTTTAATACCTTCCCGCTCTCAATACATTGCCAACATTCAGGAACTTTTCTGTCGCCGTCTTCCCAACCTCCCTTTGACTGAAAAATTATTAAAATTATTCCGCCCTTTTATAAACGAAAAAACTATTAATTACTCCTTTAATACGGCGAGCGATCTTGATAAGGTCATCTTATAAGTTAAGCTACATCTCCGTTCCCGTTGATTGCTGTATAGGACTTGAACTGGAAGCTGGAATGGCTTGAATCATTAAATACTGAAGAGGAAAAGTGGCGATGCTTCACAGATCACCCACTCTTTTTTGACAGTACGTTCTGCCTAGAAAAGTCGCGCGAAATGCCTCTCTATGGCCCATTGTATACATTATTTATCTGTGACTTTTTGTTCAGATACTAATTGAAAGGTTTGCTTTAATATGAACTTCCTCGTATAGCTTTGACCAGCTATTTGCTCAATCATATTGCGATCTTTCACACACTTTCCTTTATAATATTGAACCCATTGAATCTAAATCACGAAATAAGCGCAAGCATAAGCAAGCGACGGAAGAACATACCAGGAAACTTTCTGACCTTGGCAAACCAGCTAAAAATCAGAAGCTTATTAAGAAATTAAAAGTTGAAGGTAACTTCCGCAGCACGTTCCTCTCTTGGTTCCTTAATATGCGTCACAGCTAAGAAGAGTGTTAAGAAGTTTCCTGCTAGCTTGCGTTTCCTTGGTCCTTATAGTTTTCTGAAGGATGCTCCCTGGATTGTAGACGAGGAGTGCGCGTTGCTTGAGGTCGCAAGCGTGACACCCTATAATCAACCTTTTTTTGTATATATAATTTTATTTAGTTTATATCTTTATCTGGTGAAGTTAAGCCAGAAGACCTAAACTGGGGGCTTGCCTGCGACTTGGTGCAGTTTACCACTGGAAACTTGTCCCGCTTGCGCTCGCCTTCGCAATGTAGAGACCATTGGAAAACTTACTTATTTCCAAAGAAGCGGCGTTATTGCGGAGATCAGAAAGAGGTTTTCTTAATTCTTTATAGGTCACTTTACCTATGCTATGTTTTTGTTACTTGAAGTTGAAAACATCTACGAACATATATAAAACTTGTACTGAACAGCTTAAGCGCTCCGAATCTGTCAAGGTGCTTTTATATTAGCTGCACGGTTTTTTATATTTTACACTTTAAACCTTTAAGATATACAAGCAAAACATATTGAACGTCTTTGAGGCCATTCGATCTCTCGTGAAAAAGGCGTATGAGGATCCCAGATTCGGCTTCAGACGAGAGGTTACCCGGTTTTGATTTTCACTCCTGCAGTCATCCTTCACTCACCCTCCTGACCGAGTTAGGGTCCTC
Source organism: Zophobas morio (assembly GCF_036711695.1). Taxonomy (NCBI): domain Eukaryota; kingdom Metazoa; phylum Arthropoda; class Insecta; order Coleoptera; family Tenebrionidae; genus Zophobas; species Zophobas morio. The sequence goes on along the minus strand of NW_026972199.1, from coordinate 63,782 downwards.
CGGCAATCACCGTCTCTTCCCGGCCTCATGATTCCCATGCGGCCACAATAATTGGCGCAAAGATCAATGATGGGCACGCGTTTTTTTTTATAAACGCCATTGAATTAATCATGGAAATAACCCATCCTTAATAACTTAGTTTGCTGCCTGTGGACCTGTCAAAACTTATCGAGGAACGGGAGCTGATGTTTCACGTCCGACAAAATATCTCTAATAACTTATACAGTATGAAGGGCGGAAATAGCAGTTACGACAGTGGCAGTAAACGCTTTAGTGATGATGAAAACGCTTATGAAAGTTTTAGAGAAAATCTCCAAGGAAGCAGCACGGGGAGCGCATGTGAGCAGATTAACATTTCTTGTATATCCATTGTAAATTTTTTATTGGCAGGCGGGAACCAGGCCATCACTCAGGAGGTTCTTTCAGGTTCAACCGTCAAGAAGCCTGCCAGATCTCTTAGCTACAGTCCACGTGCATCGCGACAACCCCCGAATCTATTCGTTCAGCCCCTGACTTCAAGGTTTCAGCTACCGGGGCTTGTAGTCCAGCAGGTGCACCGAAGCGGAGTGCCGCAGCCTCCACCTGATGCGGGGGCAGGGACCCGCCGATCGCCCTGGGCGTCTTGTCCCTGGCCTGGAATACCGGTGCAAAACGCCTCATTGCTGCCTCCTCAGATTCCACGAGCAACGTCCGGGGTAGAACCACCCGTTCTGATTATGTCGCCCCGAACGTCCTCTTTAGCTTTACCGCCCTTACAGAGGCCGTACCCCCCCAAATCAAACAACTAATTATTTAAACTTGCTCTTTATTAACAACGAATGGCCTTAACGTACTTTCAGATTTATAATTCCGTTGGGAGAGAATAAACGTCTTTACGTTTTTGAGTCAAAATTGGAATATTTTTTCTAATTTCCTCTACTTTGGACAGGTCAATATCCGCTATTATTATTTTCTTGACGGTTTCGGGTCGCTGTTAAGTCTACTGTTAATAAAAGAAAAATATCAACCTCCTCCTCCTCCGCTTTTGCTATAGTTGTTCCCCATGGATTTACAACCATGGAGTGTCCTAACAGTTATCTAACTAAATATACTCACTTTAAAGCCTTAGCCACGACTCCAACGTACCCCAGGCAACGTAGCTTGATGGTGAGGGGTTTTCCTTCGGAGAATGTCTCGCAGGAGATATAGTGCACACATACACCTGCCAGTGTTATTTGTTGCGTGCAAGGGAAAGACGCTAGCCTCTACACCTGGTTGTCCACCGCCCGCCCGCGCTGCAGCAGTTCCCAGTGGGCTTCCCCTGAAAGCAATAATTTTCGCGCTAACAACTGTGAATTTCACAGCAAAGGTACCCGTTGTCTTGTAGAAAGCACCAGGATAACACAGTATTTGACATCCTTCGCGGTACAGGTGTTGCGATATAAGTTAACCTGATTCTGCAAAAAACTCGAAGAGGTGGGATCGTAACCTTTTGCAGTTAAGACACTCGCATATTCCACGAAGCGAATGTCGTAACATATTCCTAGACCAAATTTACCGTAAGGGGTGTCAAAAACAGTAAGTTTATTGCCAGCGGAAAGAGTACTGCTTTCTTGAAATCTACAAAATGAACATATATCTTTCAACTGAAAATAGTAATACAAACCTAAGGCAGCCTACTTTATCTTTCCTGGAATATCTAAATCGTATAGATGTAGTTTTCGGTGCTTCGCAATCAGTTTTCCCTGTTTTTAAGCGAAATTTTTTGCCGAGCTGTACCTTATTAAAGATACAAGGCTAGACCTCTGGATTAAAAACACAAGAAGTGTTGTAAAGTCTGTCTCCCTCCTTTTCAGGAATAGAACCGCCTATGAGGTAAACTGAATTTTCTATAGCCATGCGCTGCATTGCAGTTACGGAGGGGGACTCGGTATTCTTGCTATTATCTATTTTTTCTGCATACTCCGAAAAATAGTCAGTTCCTGGCAAATTAAAATAATAAATTATTTTACTAAAATATGCTTTTATTTTTATGTAAATCACTTATAATTTAAATTCTAAAAGGCCCACCATAAGGACTGTTCCAGCATTCTGGCAAGGCTACTACGTTGGCTCCTTTTTTAGAGGCTTCTTGAACAAAACTAATTGCTCTTGCGATGTTGTGACCCTTATCGCCCCCTACACTAAGTTGCACCAGGCCTAACTGAAACTTTTTGCTCATTACCCAACTGCTCCTTAGAAGTACTGCCTTAAAGAATACTGTATCACTTGCAAACCACTATTTATATTGGATACTTTATTTGTGTTTCCTTATTTATCTCTAAACCACTGGTAGTGGTAAGCTCATTTTAATTATCGCCTACACGTACAAAGATTTTAAACAATTATTTTAAACCCAAAATACATAAATTTTAAAATAGAATGCACTATAATAAACACGACATCTCTTGCTTATACAAGAAGGAATACCCGAAAAAACATTCGCTATATTAGAAAAAGACCTAAATAGTTCCATTAGATAAAAAAATACTATATATATAGCATAAAACGTTTTATAATAATGTACTAGTGCACGGTACTCTATAGCTGACTTAAAAAAAAGTAATTATATATTTTGCTTTTATTAAATTAACACCGGTGAAATGAATACGTTTAACTGTCGTCTCAATTTTTATTTTTTCGTCTCTTATCTGTAACAAAACTTGAAAAAATTAAAGTTGATACAAAAAAAAACTAAAACAGTTGATAAATTTCGAATAGCAGCAAGCGAGCTCAACAGCCGTGAACAGCTTATTTTTTGTAAAACAAAAATTTTTAATTTATAATAATTACGTAAACAAAGAAGTTCATTGGTTGAGATCCCGAAGTTCATTTATGCGCGTCTCGTGGCAATTACAGTCAGGGTTAACCATTATTATGAAAATCAAATCAATGCTTTTGAAGATTAGCGTATTTATGCTTATACAATAGTGCCTTCCACCTCACTTCTGTTATACGGGTGTAGGGGGTATAGCAATTCAGTAAAGCTGTTTCTACTTCTTTTCCATTCCAATATCATTGGGGCAGACTTTAAATTAATATATGTTACACCACGTGTACTGAGGGCAAAATTTTATGCGAGAGTAAAAGTAAACTATACTTAAGCGGAGTAGTTATGGGCGCGAGGAGCTTAGAAATAGAAGGGTCTAGGATCGAGTATTACATTCGTTCTACCGTCTTTAAAAATTTTAACTAAATAATTGACCTAACATAACTTAAATTATTATAAAAATTTCTACAGTTTTTTTTTTAACAATCAGTTTGTTGTGCCTTAAAACAATACTAAAAACTTCGTTTCCTCTTTTTCACTTCCATTGTTTACGCCGGAAGATTACTTAATTTTTTAATTTAATTATAAAGCAACTACGAAGTTCTTTAGCATTACTTTATCAATATTAGAAAAATGATTTCATTAGTTTTAAAATACTACTTGGAGCTCTAACACCTTAATATAATTAATTGGATGCTTATGAGCTTTTAAAAATGCACATTAAGTTAAGCTTCTAAGGTGCTATGATTTTATGGGTTGGACCTCAAATTATGCATAAAAGAAGGAGAATTACACCTCCTATTTTGCTACTTCCTAGTTTTTATAATTTTGCTTCACAATAAAAACCTCAGTATTAGATTCCATATCAATAATAACCACTTTTAGAAAGCTTAAAAAGCTCACCCTAGCTATTAAAAGTGAACTGTGTTAGATAGCTCCTTTAAGTTTATTAATGAGGGTGAAGTGTACAAGGAAGTTCACTTGTGATTATATAAGTTTGGCTCGCGCGCCCGCTGACTTTTTCTCCTTTTTCCTCTTTTGAATGTGCAATTGGGTTTAAATGCGCAAATTAACTAACAGAGCTTTCTAGTACTTCTACTTTCGCATATCATATCACTTTATTGTCTAATATATATTCTTTATATAATTATTATATTACTTTACTGTCTATAATATACAAGATATCGAAGACTGACAGCCTGTGCAACCAACAGATATACTAAAAGACCAGTGTTGTCTTTATATTGTTTTTTATAAAATTTTATTTGAGTGCTAGCAAACCAGTAGGTAGAACATTAGTAATCACACTCCGAATAATAACGAATCTTATTCTGTATATATCTACATAATTATTCTTTCGACTCTCAAAGCTTCTTCATACGCACGGCCTACGCGCGAAAGTTAAAGGGTATTTCAACTTAGTGGTCTTAAGAAGCAAACTAAACGGTTCAAGACGTGTTCTTAAAAACATAAGTACTAAGTTTACTTAAAACTAGCCAAGTTAAGTAACAAAGTTAAAGAAAAGGTCTTTTTATTATTACAACAGAATTTCATATTTAAGGAAGTTACGTATTTATATTTATTTTGCCGGCATAACTAAACAATTCTTGAGTTATATATATTCTATACCTTTAGGCAAAAGGAGAAATAGCAGTAATTAAAGCTATACTGCACTTGTAAACAAGGTACAAAGGCAAGACACGCTTAAAAAAAAATACCTTCAATTAAGGTGTGAACAGTTGAATAGTTATTATAAAGTAATCTAAGAATATATACAGAAGACTGTATTTTTATTGTTTTTCATAAATAAATTCTTTAAAGGGCGCGAGCTAATAGGCAGAACATAAAAAGTATAAGATTAATTATAATCAAGTTCTAGCGGTTACCGTTTTTTTCTTCCCTTCTTGTGTTGTCTAAGGTCGCTACATTTGGCGTAGTGGGGCGTATGTTCCAAAAGAGGGAGGCAAGGGGGCATGTTAAGATTAAAATTAAAATGACTACACAGCTGTGAGAGCTTTATTGCCACAACAAGCACTTAGTTCAATTCCTTATGCTAAAAATGTATTAGGGCTTCCAGTGCTAAAAGCATTTTCATTTAAATAGGTTCACTAAAAAATTAAAGTAAATATAGGATAAATTTACTTAGCCAGAAGTAATTTTTGCTAACTGTAGCGCTTTTCATTTAACCAAATAAATTTATTAAAGTTATATTATAATACCGGGTTATAATTTTTTACTTATTCAATGAAACATACATTTTTTGCTGATAGTTTCTTTTGCTGCCATTTCTTTTTAAAATTTAGCAAGTTTCATAATCAATTTTTGTTTGTTTTGTGTCTACCTTCTATATGCTTTGTTATAGTTAAAGAATTTCTTTACTTAATATTATTCTTTAAAAAAATTACTACGCTGTTTGCGCACAGAAGCTAAGATTAGATTTTTAGCAAACGAAAAAAAAATTGAAAACAATCTTATAATACTTAAAAATACGCAGGAGTTCTACAGCAAGAATACGTTACAAAGATTTTAACTAAATACGCCTTGAAGCAACAAGTTTAGTGACATCCAGGAAAGCTTTTGACCCCTTACTTTTTTAGCATATCGATATAACCTTCAATTACTCCAGTTTGGATTAAGATCGCCTAAGCTAATGCAAACTTGTACATGAATTCACGCTAAAATCAAATTATAAACTTTTATTTAATACATAAATACATAAGTAAAATGCCTCAAGACACCTTATGGAGCAAAGCAAACTGGAATACTTTTGTTCTATCTTGTGTACGAAAAGTTAAAATTTATTGGATTTATAGAACCTGTCATCAAACCATACCTCTTTGCCGATCAAAATATTAAAAGTATTGTCATAGTGTATATCGAAGACCTAAGTGTTTTCAGATTATGCACTCAAAACCTGGGAACTAATAAAATTAATGAACTCCATTTAAAAAAGTGTCGAATGAACACTGTCGGTTTCATATTAAAGAGCGCGAAGGAAAATTCACTAGACCAGAAATCCGTAATAGAGTAGATAGCCTTCAAATTTGAACTAGTAGATGCGAAAACTGCATCCTATCCCATAAATACGAGGACACTGGAAAAAAACACTGATGCGGATTACGAACTCCCTTCAAAAATGTAGTGGGATGCCTGCAGGATTTCGTTGGAAGAACCAGGTCAGATATCTTCACCGCAGTTATTAAACCGGCTCAGCACTTAACAGAATATAGTAGGCAGCATTGGCTTGCTGTAAAAGAAATGCTAAAATTTTAGAAAGAACCAAGTTATTAAAGGTGGTTTCCAAAGGTATGGTGTCTTTTAATTGGAATATTTTTACACGCGGATTAGGCTTCAGAACATGCAATGAAAGTCGAACCAGAGTCGTAATATCTTCTAACCGCTGTTTTGTTCTGGGAATTAAAATGCGGTGTTAACTACAGCGGAAGCCGAATACTTTTGCCCGCGCCTCTTGCATCCGAACAGCTAGTTTACTAAACCACATACCATTGTTATAACACGTGTTCTTTAGCACGAAAACTAAAGGTACAGTTTTTTAACGGGTGGTTTTATAATAGTTACAATTAGCAGATTTTGGTTTGCTCTACATTGCATATAGCTTAATACAGCCGGTTCATGGGCTGCAATTATGTAGGCATACGCAAACGTGCCCTCGACATTTTTAACCTCATACTTATATTTAAGAAGGTTGAATACGCTCGCCCTAATAAGCCTTCAATAGGCTGTAGCGAAGGTTTCAGATACAGATAGGTATGAGTTTGATTTTAAGGGAAAGACATTTAGGTGATGCTGAAACCATACCCTTAGATACTTCCTAGATTTTATGTATACCTGAACCTTTAGTCTACTTTTTATTCTCTGATCTCACGCTATTATGAAGTAACATCATGCTAAATTTGTACTATAATATAGCGCAGTAGTAGCTCCCTAAAAAATTAAATGCTGCCTTGTTAAGGCGGGGCCCACTTTTGGCTAGGCGGAAAATCTAACGAATTAAGAGTCCATTTCATCCCGGTTCGAGCCCACTTTCCCAAGATAAGTCAATTTTTACTAAATTTTGACACATGTGAGAATAATGGACGTAGCATTAAATAATGTTATATGTAATTTTTTGAACAAGGGGATGTGTTAGGATTTGATAATATACTAATGTTCTGCCTCCTTAAGGCGGATGTCCACCTTTTGTCGTGATGGAAATCATATATTAGCAAGAAATAAAAAAAAATTAACAATCATTTTTTTACTTAAAAAATTACTTTCTCGCCAAGTTTAATGATAGCTAATGGTAAAGAGACCTTCACCTCCTTTTGCTAAGCGCTCTCATATGGAAAGTTGTATCATTAACAATTAAATCTGGTGTACTTGAGGTTTCTTAGTAATAATTATTAAGGACGAGCATCACAGAGATTGTCTAGGGTAGCCCCATAAGAAGAGTTATACGTGAATACTTGCCGTACAAACTAATGAATTTCTCGACTAAATTATATATGAATTTTTCTTCAAGACTACTTTAGCTAGGAACTCTAGTCTTTGATATTTGCACAAGCTAATTCAATAAACTTTATTTTGCTATTATCTATCTGTGTCAGGTTAGAGGCGCTTTAGTTTAACATGAAGGGATTACTATTTTGGGAGCTAGAGATAGCGCTGGTTAAAACGAAAAATTGGTAGCAAAGAAGTATACGTAGAAGAAGGGGCTTGAGGATAACAATTTTATATAGTAAAAGGGGAATATAAATATTTTGGGTTGACATAAGTAATGGAGCTCCATAAATTCATACATCCTTTCTCAGCTTAGAAGCGTTCTGCAGGTTGGATATAAACGCGCACCCAATAAGTGTTACTATGTAAGTTAATTTAAAGATGTGCACGCTCAAGAATGCTTTTAAAGCCATTAAACAACGTACTCGCAAAAGATTGTCTGTAGGGTGTGGTGCAAATTGAATAAAATTGTTCTTCTCTACCCTTCCCTTAATTATTAATAACTTATGCGCTGTAGTTAAATCGTAAGGGTTATGCAGAGCGGAGGTTTGAATTGTCAGGTCAAAAGCATTTTCATATAAAAAAATAAAATAAATTTTACCAAATTAACTTACCAAGATTTCATTACTGTTTAGTTCCTATATATATTAAAAGCCTAATTAGTATGTTTTCATTATTAGGAAGGTACTCCCCATTTATACTATCTTTTGTTCTAATAAACTTTCCGATCTTAGCCCTTGAGCTTTCTTGTTTTGACGAATTTTTTATTTGCTCTAAACTGTTGTTAATAATAGAATTTACAAATTCTCCACTAATGGTTTAGCTTACTATTTTTTTATGTAAATTTAAGCAATGTTTTGATTGTGTTTTGTGGCGGGTTAACTCCATATCTTTGTCAGCTTACATTAAAAATTAATTTTTCCTTTGTTTATGTAACATTCTGGTTACTGATTGGCTTAATCACGGATTACTTCATTTATTCTCTTCGAATTTGTTGCTTGGTCTTCCTTTTCTAGATAATTCTTTGACGTTGTCTGCCCGTACGTAAGTTGTTTTAAGTATATTATATTTATTATATTCTTGTACAAAAGGTATGCTTATTTTTAAATATTATAAAATTAACATACAGCCGACCTCGCTTTTAACGAACGTCAGGGGCCGTCTTTTTCTGTTCGAGGCCGCCAAAAAACTAGAAAAATTTGCAAAATATAGGAAGACAAGTTGAATGCTTTTTTATTTAATTAGAATCATGTATTTATTAATTATCCAGTTAAAAAATTCATTTAAATTAAGTTTTTGTAAATAACTTGTTATCGAATCCTGTTTCAAAAACAGACAGTTTTTTTTTAAGTTCGGGGCAGAAAGATTTGGGGTCTCTCTACTGGAGGGTTCACCTTAAGCATATAGGCGAGGTCGACTTATCTACAAGTTAAGTGTATTATGTTACATATCAATATATTAAAAGTGACCTTCTTTTGTATTAAGTGTGCACAGATATAAAGATTAGTAGACTTCATTAGAAATACACTGCAAACCGTGTTTCTACGTGCTTATATTAAGCTCGTTAAAAAAATTTGTTTTGTCTTGAAACTCTATACTTAGCAAGTTATTAATTTTTAATCACTAAAAATGTTCTAAAAAAATCAAGGGTCTCTTATGGGTAGAGTAGGGGCGGCTGTCGGTGGGAGGCAGAAACCCTCGAGTCGGTAACTTTGGTCTGGGGAGTTCGGCTAAACCCTATTTCGTTAAGGCAGCTTGCTCAACTCGATTGGAGTTCATATGGTTAAAGCACGCTATGAGCAATAACCTTTAAGAGTGTTATATAGTCATATACGTAATGCTTTCTTCTTCCAAGGAAGCTCTGGAAGCATTACATGATTTAAATATTATACTAAATCCACAAAAAGAGGTGGCAACAGTTAGTAATATCCTTGAAAATGTTCATCAAATAGAAATTAAAGTCAACTACTCTCAAAAGAATTTAGAGGAAAAACTAAAAGGTACCAGTAACTGTGTTAAGATACTTAGTGGTAATTATACTTTAATTTTTGTAATAAGAAAAAGAGGTAGAACTGAGAACGCTTCAAAGCCATGAGAAAAAAGTTGAAAGCGATCAGAGATTTATTGCTCAAGTGGAAGAAGAAGAAAACTTTAAATTTCTTATAGCTAAAGAATTGAATGCCTTGGAAGTAATAAACTTTTGCATAAGGAAAAAATAAACCTTAGAGTAGGTTAATTTTTTTTATTTCTGTTAGGACGACTGTCAAAATTTAGAAAAGGATTACAAGTCTATATTCTCTCAGTTAAAACTTTTAGAGGAGTTGGAAGAACTGAAGGTGAAAATAGATGCAGAAAAGGAAGAGGCGATTTACAATAAAACTTATAAGGATGAAGGCGATAACCAAGTGGAGTTGAGCGGCACTACCGAGCGTTTAGAAAGGTTAAATTTCAGAGATGTCTTAAGTTCTGTGACCAGCCTTCTCTCCAAGTTGTCTCTCCATGACCAATTAAAGGAGGAACATCAAAAACTATCTAAAGTTAAAAGTAACTTGACCTCTCAAGAAATTCTCAATGAGTTATCGCATCTCAAAAAACTCAAGAAAGCAAGGTACTCAGGTACCGCCAAACGTATACGGGCACGTACTTACCTTACACTATTTCTTAGCTGTTCTATGATGTTATACAGCCAAATATGTGGATTGAGGAGACTTAAGCAGGAGGGCGACCTACTCTACTGCAGTAAGTGAATAGCCTTCTATTGTGAGACCCGATAAGACGTCTTCTGTTTATATAAAGAATTCCTTGACGGCTTTGAGAAGACTATTGACCTTAAGCGTTACTCGGACTTCTTTATTACCTCTCGTTTATGGGAGGAAATGTAAAGCCTTTGTCAATAAAAAGGCTGAAAAAGCCTTACCGCCCCTTCCTTTGAGCCAGTTATAAGTAGCCTTGTTTGGCCCAGTGTTAAAGAAGCCAAGGAAGTCACAGACTCTTTACAAATACTCTCCGCCCACTCGCTGGTATGTTTAGAAAAGATGTAGTCGCCTGCAGGAAAGGTGCATTCGGCGAGAATTTTAAAAGAACGAGCATTCCGTGTCCTTAAGTTTGCTTGAAATTAAATATGCTGGCACGCGGTTAAATACTCACCAGTATAACGGTTTCGTTAACGGGCAGTGAGAAGTTATTTGGTACGAGCGGGACGGCGTTTTTAAGTTCCACGCCCGCAAGCAGTAGTCGCTGCTCCCTATTATAACCTCTTTTAACACAAGGAACCAATCCAGCCTTTCTCTAATAACGAACAAGTGATAATGTGGTCGGAATTGGGTGGACACAAAAGCACTCGCATCTTGCTTGCATCACTTTTACGCTTAAGTAATTCCACGATCTTCAACAAAGAATTCTAAAAGTATTCATAAATATAGTATAAAGTAAAAAAAACTTAACCACTTTTTCTATATTATGATGGCTCGCATCACTCGTCACGGTTATTAGGTGGGTGCACTTAAAAGACAGTAAGTCCCAGACGTAGACTATCGAATCTGTGGCCACTGCAGCTACGGGTAGAGTCGGATCTGAAGCAGAATTTCTATAGGAGACACTGCTGCCGCAAGCAGAGTAGAGTACTGTAGAATTGGGCCATGTGGTTAATAGGCCCTCCGCATGGTTGTGTCCAACTTGATACGGGGAGGCCAAAACGAAGGTCCCAGAGAGTGGCAAATCCTATAGGAATTGTTGGTATAAGCGAGTGGGAGCATCAGTATTGTAAGACAAACCTTTACTGGAGCCAGAGAGCATCCAACAATTGTTTGTTGCAACTGCGAGGCAGTTTAAGGCCCCTACGAGCAATACTTTAAAGAAGGTGAGACGTCTGTGGCTCACCCTCACCTTCACTGGATTCTGTCTTAACATTCCACGCTACGCGATTGCAGCGCGTGTCCCAACCGTACACGTGCCCATAGAGTGTGCTAAACACGAGGAGATCTTGCAAATTGCCTATACTACAAAGTTTATAAAGTGCACTTTTTAGTTGAGGCAAGGCCGTGAACCAGCGTTAGCGCAATGCAAGTCTGTCAGCTTGCCCACTTCCTTAGCCTCAATTGTGTGGCAGGACAGCGCCGAATTACCTTCTGAAACCCTATCAACGCTGCAAAATTAGTTTTAAACGACGTTAAGACAATAGATAAATTGTTAGCATAAAAGCAACCTAAGTATGCCTACGGTTCCAGTGCTTGTTGCAAATGCGATGCTCCGAGATTGGTTAAAAAACTTAGTTTTGACCATTCTTTCATCTATGCTAAGAAGATAGCAACTTTCCTTTCCAAGAGCAACAAAGCTATACTTGTCCTTGAGAAAATTTGCGGGAGTTGGCATGCGGAATCAGTTAAGCCTTCACTGTTCCACAGCAGTATGGAGCCATCGTCCATCGCCACGGCAACCAACTTGTTATCTTTAGAGACATCTAAGTCATTTACACTAGAGGTTTGATCGAGCAAAGTAGTAAAAAGTGTTCCTTTAGCAAGTTATAATCAGAGGTATTTCGTAATGTGAGGAAGAAGTGGAAAGACCTGGCGTGTTGCCAGAGGGCGCAGTAACTGCTACTCATAGATGAATATATCTCCTGAAGAACAAGACTCTAGAATTTACCTGCTACGCCATGAGGGATTGCACTTCTAACAGGGTGCGCCCCCGATTGGCCATCGTACTTGGTGTGTGTCTTATAATAATAGCAGCGATAGACATATCAAAAGAAACAGCGCCCCCGCACGCAAAGAACCTCTTTAACAATTTGGTTTAGGGCAAACGAGGCAGTGCCAATTCCGGCCCGCTGCGGTGTGGGGTTGTTCTACAAAGCAGGACAGTTTAGCTACGGCAAGGGGAAGATAGCCAGCTGTTCGGGACCTTGCTTTTGAGGGCGGGTGACAGGGAAGATTTGTGTGGGCCTTATAAAAAAGTTAATATATTAAGTAGAAAACATTGAGGCCCCTAAATTGATGATATGTACTGTTTATAGAACTACTAAAAGACTTCGGTTTCGGTAACATTGTTTGAGGAACAATAAACTTGTGTGAGCCGGGTAAAGTACTACTACGCAAAGTCAAAGTCTGTATCATCTTTTTAAAATATTGGAAATGAAAATAAGATCGTGTTCCCTACTGTACAACTTGGTAAATTGTTATTATAAGCTCGCAAATGATATTAAACAGCACAAATTCAGGAGAGTGAAACAATATAGATGTTTCCAAAGTTGGAGGGTGATACCTGTTTTCCTCTGCAAGAGGCGAGTGCGTTCAAAAGTAGATGTTCGTCCTGTAGAGCATGAAAGGCCCTTGTCGCTGTTATTAGCAGCCATAAAGTAAACAGTACATAGTTTACGCTATCTACCAATTCTTTAAAAATGGTCGGATGGCCAGAAGAAGAAAGCAAAAAGACCTTGCAGTCCCCGCGTTACGTGCTAAAGAAGAGATAAGCCTCGCAGCAGATAGACGAATCCTAACCTGGAAAACAACATCGTTCATAGAAATGAATCGCATTGGAAGCCAATGAAGATACAGAGGAGTGTATAAGAAGAGGCGCAACTTCAGCAACAAACTTATTAAGCTGTCCGTATTCAATAAAAGTAGCCTGGAAGCGTGCAAAAAGAACAAGTAAAAGTAAAATGCGTAAGAAGGTTAAACCCGTACTTCGTATAAAAAGCATAAAGCTTCTAAAGCGGCAACAATTACATCGTTTTCAAGGTCGTGAAGTCCTTCGCTGAGAAGAGGAAGAACAAACTATACTTGGCATAATGTTATAGTTCAAAGCGAAGTGGTCCGCAGGTAGACACCTGCTGTATACTGTGCGTGCCCACAAAAGGTGCAATGGTAGCCAAACTATTGACCAATGCCAGCCGAAGTCGCCAGTCGCTCTCGTTCAAGTAGCACGAGAGATGCGATAGCAGAAGCGCTGGAACACCGCGTTTGCAATAAACCACATAGGGCATAAGTAGTGAGTTTGCTAACCAGTATTATTATCTTTTCCAAAAAATTGACAAAGAGAGGGCATGCGGCTTAGAAGCGTGCAACGGACCTGCGCTAATATTAGTTGACCTACTATTTTAACCTAGGAACAAGTGACCGACCGCTGGCTCCGGATCGTGTAGAAGCGCAACGATCTAAAAGTATTGATGCGCATAAGTTAAATGATTAAGATATAAAACGCCTAAGGAGGCAACCTCCGCCTTGAAGAGGGTTTGAAGTTCGTGTAAATCTTGCTCGAACGGCTGCAGGTCCACGTCATCCTCGTTGAGAGCCGAACTTGGCCTTCCGTGAACGCCCTCCAAAAACCGCAGAGCTGTTCGTGCAAGAGTAGGGATACACTCGGCGTAGGTGATCCGGACGAGCGTCTATTGGAACAGTTGCTTTACAACAGAAAGTCTGAAGCGCCGAGAAGACAAACACGAAAACCTCATGGTCGCCCTTCTTCCCGACAATACCAGAAAGATGAACCAATATATACTCTGGAAAAACATTGGCGTTGGCGAGTGAGACGGACCGGACGCATTCTGTGAGTCTAGTAATTGTCTTAATAGACTGAACCCTGCAGACAAGCACTCGACATGCGGGAACTTCATAAAAGCAAGTTTCTTTCAACCTGACGAGGGTGGCGGGGTCGGAAAGTAACGAAACAGCGGCAGGTAGCATCCGGTCCAGGCGATACTCGTCGCATACCCACTAACCGAAGAGCAAATGGCATTAAAAATATTGAAAAATATTAGCAAACCTACGTCAGCCAACGTCATCAACATCTTCAAAGCCTTCACTTTTGAAGAGGAAAGAGAAACACTCTGGATGAGCGAAGTAATTAAGGCGATGACTATCACTAGCGGGCTCTCTACACGCACGAAATTTGAGGCGCTGGGGTTACGCAATACAGGGTAGCAAGAATACCGCAGTTAAAAAAGAGCGCAGGCTTTTCCTCGTACCGCTCCCCTGTGGAGTCGAAGAAGCAGGGAGTGATCGGATTAGTGACTTGTAAAAAAAAAAGCAGAAACCTAACACTTGAGGCATTGGGGGCGCTAGAAGCATCTCAAGCTGCTCAATTTTTTCCTCCGCTTTCAGACTAAAAGCGCTAAAAGTGTTGCAGTAGTCGTGAAAACCAGCACTTATTTCCTCCGAAAGCCCTACCACAAGACTTATGGTAAACTTTGCAAGCAAAAAAGTACTGTATGTACCCGAACTGCTCCACCGCAGCAAGTAGCCCTGAGCGTCCAGCCTTTGCTGTGGATCTCGTTGTACCATGTGAGCTATTAGATCCTTTGACAAATAAGTTTCTAGCTGCAAAAGGAGACGAAAGTATATAACTTTTATGCGGGGGTCAGAGATAGATCCAAGAGCATTTTCGGGCTCATATTTGTTATCATGGTAAGCGAGTAGCTGCGAATAAGAAAAGAGAGGGATCCCGTCGTTAAAAAGTTCAGCTAGAAGACAGCCGAGCGAGAAGATGTCCATGGCAAAAGTTAGTTCGCCCTGAACAGACACTGAAAGGTAGCACTGACAAGAGCGCTAGAAACCAAAAACCTCTTGATACTCGCCCATTCCTTCTCCCTTAATATATATACACTTAAAGTTTTTATTTTGATTCCCTTTCAGTGACTTACCTCACTTGAATCTAAGGAATTGTAAAATCTTTCTGGAGCGATGCAGCAAGTTCTCCGCCCAGATGTATCAAAAAAAAAAGCAAAAGCAGCCGGGTTGTCCTAAAAAATATAACTACTATAGGCGACATAGCAAGTTGAGTTGATGCCTTTCGTAGAAATGTTGGTTTGAAAATAGCAAAGTCTGTTAGAAGGACCCAATTCCAACTTGTTATCAATACGTTTTCTGATTTTATATCCCCTATAGGACGGTTAAAATAAACAGAAAAAGTCAGCAAGAAGGATCACCGTGCCGCACTCCTCGATCTTTACAGAATTTTAATGCTTGAAGCATTTGAAAAGCTATCCACTTTTTTTCGATAAGAGTAAGGAATGGTCGCGTACTGAAAAATAAACAAAGTAAGTGTTAAAAAAGATAGATATAAAAGGACGGTTTCATAAAACCTCATTCTCTCATACAACGTCTGAGATATATACTGGCGGGTTAAAAATAAACAACTCTCTGTTTCAATAATGGCATAATAAGGCAACACATTAGGAACATTGTGAAGACGTTCTTTAATACCTGAAATAAAACGAAGTTATTTTTGAAAAATTAAGGTAGAAATTAAAGAAGAAATGCGGTACTCTCTAATTCTTCCTTATAGTTGGCGATGTGAAGTTTCGAATCACTTTCGTGTTTAATAAATCCTTTAACAATACATAATAAAACATCATACTTATTTTTTTTGTATTCGCAGAGGGCAACTTTGAAAAAACGTGAAGAATTTAAACTAGGTCAGCATGTTAAATAATTATAATAAATTTGTATTGTTAACTTTAACCTTTTTAAAAAGGTATAATCAACTAGTTCACTAATATAGCCGCTAATTATCCACGTTTGACAGGATCTATAAGCTATCTGATTTCCCATTAATAACTTTAATAAAAAAGCAGTAAAACTTTAGTTTCTAGCCGAAGCCCAAAAGTAACGACGCTTCAAGTTCTCCGCTAAATTGCATATAACTTTACTAGAACAGCGGATACGAAATGGTACGATATATGTCACCATACTGGCGAGGCACCCACTGCGGGGTCAAGGAATATATTTTAGATAATCGAGTCATGCTATCTACTCTCAAAATACATATTTACAAATTTTTCATCAGTGTTGACTTGAAATCTTTGAAAAGTAAACTGTGTAATTTGTTATAAAATTATATATTATCACTTAGAGTAACTTTTTATATTAAATAGTAGAAGTATTCATAAATAGTATTGTTTCATGAATTAAATACTTACGAAAAACCTTATAAGAGAGTTGATGGCAATAGCAGACGCGATTATTGAAGCTTTAGGGCTTCACTGCTCCATGAAAAATTCATCCTTTATCGTCTTACAAGGCTGCGACTTCGGCTTCACATCAAAATTTTGGTATTTTTTGGTTTTTATCACCTTTAGAGGGCAATATATGGGACACCCTAATAATATTATAATCCCCTATTGTAGACCGCACGACAAAGTTACCAGTCCAAGAAGGCTCTGAGTAGCGTTCTATTAATATATTTTACTTATCTGAGCTGCAAGTTTCTAATTTGGCGTAAGTAGTTTAAAACTTTTTTTACCATTTTCAAATGAAGACCTGGTGTTAAGCAAAATCTGCTTAAAAATGTAGTAGCAGAAGGAATGTCCAGCCTTGTGCTTTCAGTTATGTTGCGTAAAGCCCATCATACAGTAGTTGGGTCCGTAATATTTGCATATTTCCACATCTACTGGTCTCAAATTACTATTAGTTATGTCAACGCTTAGTATTTTACTTTTGCATAGTTTGTAAATACATTGCAGCGTTTCACTGTATTATACAATCATCGATATATAGGCTAATTATGGTATTATAATCTTTGCGGTAAAACACAGTTATCAAATTTAGTACAGATTTTAGTTTTTCTAATCTTTTGATCAAACAATTATAGATAATGTAGGGAGCATTTTGAGAGTATTAAGTACCACATTAATTTTAATGCACACCTCATTAATTATACAGGTTCTTTTTAGTTGAGGATTGTGTAAAATTTTAATGAGCTATAGCCCTTGTGAAATATAAAAGCAACATGAGCGTAAATAGGGTTTGTAATTTCCTGTTCAAGAAAGCTGTGGCGCTATGTATAAGCCACTCGAATTAGTATATTGATTTTAACTAATCTATATGCTATTTAATTAAAAGATACTCGTTCAACTCCTAACTACTTACAAATACATTATAAAATTAATACTATTTATAAACAGTTCTTTGACTAAACGCAATTATTTACAGTAAAGTGGTATACTAAGCTTTTTCTAGTAAGTTATATGGAATTTGACCAACAATTTTACTAAAGAATCTTTTACAGTTATTTTAGATCTCGAATTAGAGATTTTAACTCTGAAAAAATAGAACAATATGCTAATAAAGATGATTACTGGCAGTTAGTTGGAGAAAAAAAGTAAAAAAAAGTAAAAAGTAAAGAAGTACAGAGCCGTCGTCTATCTGTTCGACTGAAACAACTAACTATAACAGAACGATGGAAGATTAAATTTTTTAAATCTACTGAAAAATTCGAAAGTTCTCGTCTATCCCCTTGAAATCGCATCAGAAGACTAATACCCTATAAAAGCAGATAAAAAAAAACAAAAAGAAAAAAAATTCCCCCTGTTGTTGTTAAGGAGAAAGAATTATCATCAAAATTAAGTGGGAACTTTTAAAAATTAATTTAAGCAGAGCGACAAAGATGTCCCGTGAAATTAATTCATGGTCTTTTTCCAAAAGTGACTATCGAAATATCCGAAAATTTTTAGTGGCATAAAATGAGTATTATACTGAGCAAGATACGTGTCTTAAAGTAGTGATAAGAGAATCAAGGACAGATTTAGATGAAAGCATTATCTTTGAATACCCTAAAAATCAATTATTTAACCCGATTGAAGTGGTGAAAATGAAAAAAGGGCACAACGTATAAAAATACTTTTTGTTTAAGTTAAGCTACCTAAATACAAAAAAATATACAAGTTACTGCAGTCTGTAGAATAAGGTAAGTGTTAAATCTTTACCACAAAAGAACTTTATTAAATAAGACTTTTGCTGTCAGTTATAACATAGCCACACTCAATAAACTGTTGCGTTAGACGTTGTGAAGAACACTTCTCACACGAAAGACTTCAGCCAACAATTAATCCGATAGTATGTGCAAACTGTAAAGAAACACTATACTGCAAACTACAGAGGCTGTGTGTATTTTTATTGAAAACGACAAAAACCATAATTGCAAAATACAAAGGTTAGTTTGAAAAGTAAAACTGCAAGCCCTGAAAATAATATAAATATAATTAAAAAGAAAGCCCGTAAATAAAAAAGCAGACAGGCCCGCACTCTTAGTCATATGCGCAGGTTACTAGTAATTCTGAAAAATATAACGACCATCCCAATTGAACTAAATAATTTCGTTATGACATTTGCCGCGCAGTTGGCTGAATAAAAATGAAATTTTGACAGCTGATTCCCATTTGCAAAAAATGAACTCTTGGAAAATATTTACACATACGACTCTAATAGAATATGTGACAAAACAAGAGATAGTTGTGAGTTCCTAAATGAAAAGGATAAGAAATTACTGCACATATCGCAACGATAAAAACAACAGAAAAGGAGGAGGAATGGCCCTTTCGAGAAAGAAGTGCATTCCTCACACTAAGCTGAATATAACTTTGAAGATGCTCATCGAAGCTGTTGGATATCTATATACACCGTTGCCCACGGAAAAACACTGCAAACTGCAGTATATAAGTCCCCTGATAGGATTTAACTTGAACATCACTTGATAAGTTTTATCTGAAATACTGCCTCGGCTATGGCAGCAGGAGATTTTAATTCAACACATCCCGCTTGGTTTAGCAAAAAGGTAATTCCCAATGGTTGTTTCATAGGGAAGTATGCGTTTACGTGGCTGTAGTTGGGTCCTCGAAGCATACACATTATTTAATTAGATACTCATCTAAAGTATTAAAATATCAGTACAAAAGAATATACCTTTGACTACAATTTACTAGCTACTATCAGATCATAGCTCGGTGGTTTTAGAATTGTTGTTACCGTTTCGATGCAATTAAAACGACCATCCGGAATGCATTGAGGTTATTACTAAAGAATTATAAATAAAAAGAGTTTAGATAAATGTATAATAAACTAAAAGAATTAGACAAAAAGCATCCTTAAGCTGGTGAACGCTACGGCTCGCTAAGGCAAACTGAAAAAAATATAGTACCTATAACACCTTATTTTAATAAATGTTCCTTTTACTATAAAAGTGTTGATTGCGAAAAGGCGAAGTCAAAAAAGAAAAAATTATAGAACTCTTTATTCGCAAGATAAAAAATACCTTTTTTTCATTAAATTGATTCTTTCTAAAACACTGGGGGGCTTTTATAATTCTACTTGGGAGGAGGAATATAACTCTGACAACAACTATAAAATTTTGACCTCTTGTTAAATCTTAAATGAATAAAGAATATTCTTTGCCATCTTTACTGCTTGGGGACCATATGATATCTGGGAATAAAGGAAAAGAAATTGCAATTGCTAAATATCAAGCAGGATTGTACAAACCTATACTCACAGAAAACGGAAATGACTTAGAAATTTTAATTTTATTGTAAGCAACAATTTTATTAGCTAGATTGCTTGAATTGAATAGAGGAGTGCCCCAGGACTCCTTGCTGTTCCTCTACTTTTTACATTTATATGGCAGGCCTTCCAGCCAACAAAGCCCCGAGCATTCACTTTTTGCCGATGATGCGGTCTTATCTTCCCCTTTAAAATCTCCATTACTTTGCGCATGCCTTAACACTTTAGTCAACAAGATCTGAGTGATTCGTTAGCTGGAAACCAAAAATTAACGTAAAAAAGACCAAGTGCCTGATAAACTTAAAACGGAAAAGAACGCCTGAACTATTTATTGGTGCTACATGGGCTGCGCTTCTTTGGTTCGGAGGTATTATGAACCTCAAACTACCTATGCTTCCCCTTCATGGGGTTTGCTCATTAAACTCATCGGGCAACTTAAAAAGTTTCAAAATAAGCTGTTGCGAATATTCGCTAATGCCCTGTTGCATATTACAATATGCTCAAACCTCACAGGGTTTAGACCCTGCACCTAAAAAGAGTGCCTTAAAGCGCTGCCCATGTCAGGGTTGTTGAACACACCTGTCTCTTAACGAGATCTTTAGTAAATATGAAACAGAGGGCTGCACTAAGAATCGTAGACCACGACACGTTCTCGGGTATATAACTAGTGCTGTTAGGTTAATAGCAACTTAAAAGCTACTCTGAAAGGGTAACTTAAGATGAAGCAGTAAAGACGATATATATGTTGGCTGCATATTGTTAATGAGAAAAATAAATAAATAAATTCGGCCTTTAGGTAGCACTAAAAAGATTTGATAATTTATGGCTTGTTGTGGTTGAAAACTACGTGCCGTAAAGCTTTTAAAATTAATGGTTTTTGTGTAAGTGCAAATGGTAGTTGATATTTTCAAAACTATTATGTCATAAACCTGAGGTAGCGGCAAGGGGATGTAATTACTTTGTTGTGTTTTCGTGTAATATTTCATAAAGGATAGTTCTGTTCTGTTGCAAAAGGCCTTATATCTTTTTAAATGATTTGTAAAGTTGTTTAAGTGTAACATTTTCTAGTGTTTTGTTTGAAACTGAAAGTTATTTAGCTGTTCAAGAAGTTCGTTTTTTTCTCTTTTATGCTGAGATGTTATCAATATTTGTTTGTAGAAAAATTTTGTTTTTCATAATTCGATAATTCTTTTTCAATTTGTATTTTCAGTCTTACTTATATATAAGTTCTGTATCTTCTTTTTTATCGTTGTTTGTTTCTGGCGTAAATATTTAGTTGGTGCGGTATCCCTATTTTTCTTCCAATCCGTGTGTCACTAACAATGCTCATATAAGCTATCCATAGTAAAGTCATTGGGTATAAAGTTAGATAATTATTACGCACAAGCCTACATTGCGTTCGGTGGACGCCTAAAGATAGCTGAACTCTGGGTGAGCGTGGGAACTCGTCTTGTATATATATAGAAACTTAATTATTAATAGGTAGCTTTACTAGTTGCTCAAGGGTGTTTATTTTATTCCATTATTAATGGCAGTGATGTTGCATAACCACTACCTTTGGTGCTGGTCTACCCGAGAGTGTTACTTTAAAGTGACAATAAATGCTCAGTTTATGGACATCTCCACGTTGTTCTGTGGAGACTAACTTAAAGCAAAATTGGTGAATTAGAATTCATCAGGAACTTAGCTTTTGTAGGTTATAGGTTACTAGCATACAGGTCAGCGAATTGAAAAGGAGCAAAACTAATTGCAGTCTTCCTTATAGTTATTGGTTTCGCTTGTCGGCTGTAATTAGTTGTATCCGAAAGCTTTAAGTTGTTAGCCCCAGTTAAAAACTGATTGCCTAAGAAAGGTTTTAAACTATGACAATAAAGCCAAGGCCGCTATAGTCTGGGTAGTGTAACAAAGATAGCATGCGACTAAACTCCTAAATTCACATCAATTTACCTATTAAGATACTTTTTATAATAAAGCATTTTAATCTCCTCCCTTGATAAAAATTTAGTTTAAAATTATTAAATTTATTAAATTACTAGATTTTCCCCAGGGGTTTATATTAAAATAATACTTACTAAGTAAATAACATTATTGTATTAGTACGATATCTAATTAATCGAGTCATTTTCGCACCATGAAAGGTTAAAATCCTATCGATTGTTTATAGTCCCTCTAATCCTTTGCAGTAGATTTAGCTTCTCTAATTCGAGAACACCAATTAATACCTAAAGAGGCAGTCGCCCACTTGTAAAATTTAAATTATATCTTAGCATATGTGTTCTTCGGGTATGTTGTGTTTATTGTCAACATATAACATATCTATATATATTCGTGGTTTGCTGGAAGGAATAAATTGAGAGTTCTGGAACACTTTTATAAAAATTAGTTTTTAAAAATTATTTTTCCTATTGGTTGTAAATGTCAAGTTGCATTATACCACACGTGATTTTTAGTGTGCATAGGCCATGTGCCTACTTTCTGTCTCACATACTTTAGTATAAATAATTGTTCCTGAAAATATAAATATAAATATCTTTGTTCTGCAAGACAATATATTGAGTGTTTACTTCGACCTCTTCTTGCGGTTTAGTTGGCTTTCTCAACTTAGCCGAATGGAATTATCATGTAAGCTAAGCCACTAGGGTTGTTTAAATTAAAATATAGAATTAAGGTTAAGGAGAAGTTGGTCCAGTATTTAAAGTCAAAAGGGATAAATATATTAAAATTGGATGTGTACGCAACTAAATATTATTTTTAACAATCTTAATTTCATTATGCTAGTATTGAACAGATGGCAGTTTTTTGTGTAGATCTCTGTTCACAACTTCATAAATGGACGCCCTATAGTGGAGTGCGATTAATCCGTTAAAAGGGTACACTTCAACACATAACACATGCATTATAAAACGAAGAGCATTTAGGGTATACTTAATTTAATCAGTCGAACAATTTCTAAGTTCAGTATCGCCGTGGAGAGGAGAGAGGGCAACATCTACGTGAGGAAAGCATTAAACAAATAACAGCGTTAATTAACTGTGACCATACTGTAGGCCTCCATACGATAATATTTGAAAAGCGTGTCTGCTTGTACAACGGCCTTCTGTTGCAGTCCTGAGGAATCTCCTTTAGCTGACTGGGCAGGTACTTCCTCATAGCAATGCACTGCCTAGTTATGCTGCGTTAACTCTCAGTTGTTTCTTTACTTTTTGTTCTCATGATTTCCGTTTTTATTTTATATTAAGTCTTGAGTTTGCCTTATTTATTATTATTAAGTTTTTAAGTTTTTGTTCCGATAATTTCGTTTAGTTTTACGCTTTTCTTCATAGAACGTTATAATCTTTACTTAGGATATAGTACCTTCTACCTTACTTTTTTTATTTAAGTGTATACGTTAAGCAAAATAATAAATCTGCCTTAGCTACAGCATTGAAGTAGCGCTATATTTAATAATGTTAAACTACGCGCCCCCAAGGACAAAAATTAACGTATAATAAACCCATTAATAAAGCCTACAAATTACAAATAAGTTTTTATTAAGTAAAATCAATAAATTTTACTGGAATAGCGATTTCTTTCCATTGTTAGTTATAATGTTATTTTTTAAATTTTATTGACAGAGGTTTGGTTAATGTATGCTTATTTTTTTTCTGTTAAGGTAGATAGTCTAATTTTCAGAGGCCAAACTACTTTTTAAACAAACTAAAGAAGCACACCAGATCTTAATTAAAAAAGGGATTACGACTTTTTATATTATTTTTTTTTAGCACTGGCACACTACGGGTGGTTCTTCAGAGCTTAAGCCGCTTAATCTGAATCCCCCCTCCCGCCTCTTCTACAAGGGTTGAGTTTAAGTGCCCACCAGTGTACGCTCTTTAGAGAACTATAATGACTGCCCCGAAGGACTTAAAAAGTGGAACTTCCTGCCATTCCGCTAAGTGTGGTGGAAAACTGCTAAAAATCACCACTGGGGGAGGCGGTCTTAGGCACAAGACCCGAGGCCACCTGGAGACACAGGCCCACACCACTGCCAGTCAGGCCTCCCCGACAATGAGCCTGGCTTTATATGTATACAAAAATAAACTTAATAGAGCCCAATAGTTGGTGAAGATTATAAAGTGGTGTGTACCTTTCAGCTCATCCTCTGATTGAATCTCGAAAATCTACGCCGAAATTTTATTTTTGCAACAGAAATTGTTATTACTCTCTGCTTGGGTGAAAGTTCGTTTAACTTTGGGGTAGCACACGAAGCTCTTTTAGATGTGACCTGTGCACCTCTACATTTTACTACGGATTTGATATAAATACTTAACTTATATACACATATTACTCATATTAAGCTGTTTAATTGTGCTCTTGGGCGCCTGAAAACCTTTTGAGAGCTCGCGTATTCGAGGTTAACTTGTCGAGCACCAGGGAATGCCACTTGTAAATAAATAAATAAACTACAGTTACTATACGTTCTCATAATGCCGCCCTTTTTAAATAAACTTTGTGTTTTTAAAAGGGAATCTATCTACTGAAGAAGAGCTGCAAACCTTAATTGCTGCCTTATTAGCTGTCAACGAAGAATTCAGAAGGGAGTTAGATTTAATGAAAGTCCAACTTAATGAGCGCTTAAAAACTACTCGACAAAATTTAAAATCTAAGAGATAGACGGAGCTATGGCGACTAATAAGATCAATAGAATTGTTAACTGACTTTACAGATTCTAGCTCAGCCAGAGGCTTTTGAAATACCAGCAACAAGTGAGAACTATAAGTCAACCGAAAACGAAACTCTACTTGGTATAAAAATAATAGTAGTAGTTGTGGTAAGACTAAAATTTTTAATTATAATATAACCACGAGAAAAACCACATTATTAGTAATAATAATAACCTATGTAGTAAACATAAAAATCTTAGTAGTAATCATGAGAGTAATAAAAATCATTATAGCTTATGAGAATAGTAAGATTAATAAAATCAACGGAGACTTGGAAAAGCCTTTAAAGGTTTCACAGCACACCATAGACGTTGAGATGGGCAGTGCTTTTTGCGCTACTCCTAAAGCAAAAGTACGGCCAATTGTATGGGATCTCAAAGAGAAGATTCCTCCGGGTACTCTCTGCGAAAAAGTGACCTCAGTCAACTTTTGAAGATTAAGAGCGTGCAGATCCTATGATCAAGGGTTACCCGACCTTAAAATAAAGATATTTCCTACCACACCTATTGATTACAGCTCTATAACAGCTTTCATGCGAACTCAGGAGTTTTTCAATACTTTTCCTATCAACTATCTGAGGGAAAGTTAAAATCTTTTTTTCGTGGGATTACTGTGGGCACGCCCTTTCAACTGTTTAGGTAGATTTTTTTCGAGTCACACCCCTTTAAGTGGTGCAAATGCATACTGAGGAACCTTAGCAAACGTAAGAAGCGTTCGTTGCCACCAATTTTGATACATACCCAGAAGTGAGAGACAAAAGGTCCTGGAGTTGAAGACTATCTCTCGTCTTTAAATTTGTGTGGAGAAGCTTCGGAAGAGTAAACTCTTTGGCTAATGCCTTCGTTGTGGGATATTTGGGCACACCGCAAGCTTTTGCATCACAGCCCCTCGAAGCGTTATATGTGGTGAGCGCCACTTGACAGCAACCTTATGCGCGAAAGCACGAGATGGTCTGCTAGTTGTGCTAATTGCGGTGGATCGCACACTGCTAATTATCAAGGCTGCTTATACTACCCACGGAAGGCAACCATCCACCCAAAAAGTCTACTATGTCGGTGCCCACTACAGACAATATATCGTTACCCCGAGGATCTCTTACGCGCCCCGTTTGAAGACAAACCTCACTAAGACTCGCCGACCTATTTCGTTAGTTTTCAAAGCTATTGTCATGCCCCCATTTCGAAAGCTGATCAGGGACGGTAATAACCACATTTGGCCTATGGCAGCTGTTAGCGATTCTAACGACAAATTATCCAGCATTTTGAAAGTGAAAAAAAAATAGGAATTTGTTTGCAACGGTTTATAGACCGAAGACGCGCTGCTACATTTAACCCCTATTTTGGAATGCGAATGGTGTTTAGAGTAAGAAGCACGAGCTTCAGGAGCTGCTACAACCTGAAAGAATTGGTGCGTGCGCAATCAACGAGACGCACCTCCTTCCTAACGTCGCATATAACCTGAGCAACATCGTTACGTATAGCCAGGACCGGATCGATGCACGCAGGGCATTGCTTTCTTGGTAAAATGGAGCATTCAACATAATTCGATATCTCTGCCAGTTCTACAAAGTGTCGAGGCAATGTGAATTTTTCTATGTATGGCCGACCAGAGAGCCGTGTCTGTGATCGCTGTCTACAAATCCCTTGGAAGCTATTACCGCCCTCCGATATGGACGCCATCTTTGTTAGTGACACTTCTGTTGCTTTGTGCCGGAATCTTAATTACAAGCACTCGTTGTGGAACAGCTGAGGCGATAATTCTAGTGGCTGCATCCTTGAGGCCTGCTGACCATGAGCTGTGCATACTAGGCCCCCAGCAACCAATAGACACTTGGCGCCTACTGGCACAATGGACGTACTGGATATTGCCCCTACTATAAGATATCCATATCACAACGGCAATTGAAGTGCTCAACGAGTTGTTCTCCGACCATGAAAAGGAATCACAAAAGTCTATCACCGTCTGTTTGTCAACTGAGACAAATATGCTGAATTATTGAAAACCACGCTTCCGCCGTGCCCCGTTACTACCATCATCGTCCGCCCTGCTGGATGATGCCATTTGAAAGCGCACTGAATGTGACTCACTATGTATAACCCCGATCGCCTGTTTGACTAACTGAAGACATTTGCTAGCGTCGACGCTTTACCCGAACGGTTATGTAATAACAGAGCGCCGAAGACAAACTTGCGCTTATCCGACTGCACAGATGCATAAGAAAGAAACTAATGGCTTATTTTAATTATAAATAGGAGGTCAAACTGAATAATATATCAAAATCAGGCAGCAGCAGACACTGAGACTTGCACCCCTTCCCTTTGTGAAGGAAATATAGTGGCTGAGAGTGATGGAAACAAAGCTATGCTTTTCGCTAATCTCCTTGCTACCTCAAGCGTGTCATCTGCTCACTTAACTGTCAATGAGGCACTCCCCTAGCTGAGCTTACCCCTTCCCGATGTTCACGAGCCACCTGAACTAATTAATGTTGACGAGTTTCAAGCGATTGTCGAAGCTAACTAAGAAAAAAGTGCCTGGTCCCGATGGCATCACTAGTGGAACGCTGGAGGAAAAACTATTATGGGGATGCATTATCTGTACCTCCTGATAAAATCTGCGATGGTACTTGGCGTCTTTCCGGTAGGTTGGAATAGCGACCGTTGTGATGGTGCTGAAGTCACCAAAACCGGAATCAGCAACTAGCAAGTACTGACCCATCAAACTCCTGTCAGCGGTCGGCAAAGTGGGTGAGACCGTTTTATTACGCCGTCTTAAAGATGTCGTCGACGCTCGGGACTCCTCACTGGAGTGTTAGTTTGGATTTCGGCAAGGGCACCTAACGACCCAGCAGCTCCTTTGCTTAACTGTGTGAACCACTAACGCTTTTAACTTTAAGAAGTCAACGGGTGCTGTCTTATTTCGTCGTTAGGAAGGCAATTGCTCAAGTTTGACCTGAAAGTTCTGCTGCACAAGCTGCGCTCGCTATCCGTTCCTCATGGCCTTTAAACTTGCTAAAGTCATAACTAAACGGTCGCGCCTTCAGCGTGCGCGTGGAAGATACACAGTTGCAGCTGCGATTTCTGATAGCAGGGGCCCCTCAGAAATCACCTCTCCCGTCCCTTTTACTTAAAATGATATGAGCGACGTGCCCTTGCCCTTAATTCCACACACACGAACCGTCCTCTATGCCGCTATTATGACCGTTGCTCTTTGTAAGCCTCCCGCTTTGCAACGCAACCATCTACAGCGCTATCTTGTCGCCCTGGCGGACTGGTGCCGTATTTAGAAAGTTTCAATAAATTCGATGAAGAGCAAAGAGTTTTTAATTACAAAGAAACGCGTCCCTTTGTTGGCTTGAAGATTACGTGGGTTCTTACAACAAATTTTCCTGGCAGCCACACGTGGACTATGTAGAGGGGAGGGTCAAGGCAGCAACTAAGGCGCTTTACCCTTTACTATACGGCAAGAGCAAGTTTTCTCTGCGAGTCAAACTTAAATTGTTCATGTTTTACATCCAGCCGATAATGGCATAAACGTCTGTTGCTTGCACCTTGGCTTTACTTCAATAGCGTGTGCAAAATCATGTTTTTCACCGGGATTTTGAGCTGAATCCTTTGGAGACGTTTTTAACACATTGCCAACGCCCTTTACGAAAGGCTAGCCACACACACTAACCTCCTGCTCGTAAGCGAACTCAATTACAAGTCATGGGACGGTCCACGTGACGTGGTAATCGCTAGTTTTTTTTGTTCGTTACTGTCAAGAAAAAAAATGACACCTTATCGTGAAAGCTGTTTTTTCCTTATTGAGAACTTGAGCATTCAAAGTTTTTCAACTCGATCGAACACCAGGAACTGTCATTTGTAAAAAAAAAAATTAATGAACTAAGTCAACCCCTTTTAATTTTTTCTTTATTTTGCTCTTTTACTATTGGACACGGTTTAATTTTTTTTTTTTATATCCTCGCTTATGCTAGCAGTCCTAATTTTTCGCTTTGCTGTTGTGGGCTTGTTAATGGGATTGCGTTACCGATAATAAAGTAGAATAAATACATATTTATGTGTCTTAAGTCGCATTTTGGCTTATTTGTTTTATATTATAACAAAACTTTGTTAGAATGGCAAGTTTAATAAATTACCTTTTATCACAGTTATTTAAAGGTAAGATTAAATTTTAAGGATTTAATTAATCTAATAATAAGGCTTATCTTTCGTTCAGGGAATTGAATTCTCACGTATTTTACTGGCGTTATGGAATTATATGGGTTAATTGTTACTACTGTAAAACTTATGGCTCCCTGTTACTCTACGGACTTATTTAATTATGCACTGGCATGCTAGTCGCCATGAGCTTCAAGCAAGAATGGGGTTATAATCTAACTAAAAACTTTGCACAAGAGTTGAGGTTAAAGACAACTAAAAGTTTAGATTAACAGCGAAGTAGAGACACCACTAATTTAAAGCTGTGCGCAGGTGAGAATAAAATTGAAAACCAAAGAGCATGGCATGGAGTGGGACAAAGAGAAGGACTAAGCGAAAAGTGTTTATAGAGAAGGTAACAGAATTAGGCCTTCTTGGTCTTAAGAAATAAAGAATAAAGCAATAACCACTCTTACTTGGCGAAATATATTCTTATTTTATCACTAGCATTCCACCGTTTCGATCTATAAAGGGATCTTGTGCCCCTTAATCTGTATTCTCTTACTCGAGAAGGCATGGGACCACAAGCCCACCAGTTTACGGTTTCGAAAGGAGTTACAACGACTGTCCCGAAACTGGAAAAAAGGGGAAATACCGGACTCAAACGCCCACCGTTTCCCCTAATACGGCGGAGGAAGTCACAGGTACCAGAGACCAGACAGCAAAAGGCCAGCTAGGCCTCCTCGACTGCTCGAAGGGCAGTTGCGTTGCCTACCTGGTATATATAAGCGATCGCCCCAGATTAACCTCCGCGAAGAACGCACTACAGTTGCTCGGAGGCCTTAGCAAAAAGTTATTTGTACTTCTAAATTAAAGCACATATAACAAACATTATTTTGAAACCCTTCCTTGAAAGTATATATTTAAAATAGGAAAAAATCTCTTTGAGATCTAATGAATAGTATTTATGAGTTAACTTTTTTATATGCGCTCTCCAAAATATTGCTATCTTATCGCGGTTCTACTTTGTGTTCTAATAGTTACTTGCTATATTTCTTCTAAAATATCCTTGTTAGTAAGACAAGCAACAGCCTTGGAGACACATCTAATAAGTTTGGTCGTATAACTATGTGTATAATCTAAAATTTCAACTTGTTTATCATAACCAATCGCTCAACCCCTTTTTTATAGTTTAAATAACTTTTCCGGCAACTTTTTATTTCAGAGCTGATGAAAACAGAGTATTTACCCGATATAAACACAACTGGTCTCTGCATCCTGTAATTGTCCATACGTATTATAAAATTCTGTTCATTACCGTCAAAACACTATCACGGCCCGTTTTGGCCTTGGGTAAATTTATTATATCCATGGATAAGCTATCAAGCGGTAGTTAAGGTTCTGCTTTATTACATTCATCGGTTTCCGCTTTGCATGTGATTTATTAGCAATTTTTTGGCATAAATGTAGTTAGTGAGTGCATGTAATTTGGCGAGGACTAAGTTGTAAAGTAATGTATATAAGCTATAGCCAGTGGCGCGATTCGAGAGATCTTTTTCTTCTCTCGCGTAGTTGCGGAGTGGCCGCTTCTTGCGTAGAGAGCGTCACTGGGCTAGTGAAATTAACACATTACAATATAGTTTTTAGTACTGAAAAATCTTTATTATGCTTCAGTCACTAGAGCAGAAAGTGTCAGTGCACTAAAATAACATACGTTACAACCTCATCTACTCCGCTTCTTTTGATTGGCCGCCATATCGTTGAAGTAAAGATCACACATTTTACTGTTAAAGGCACTAGTCTAATCTTCATTGGATTTCACTTGTTCCACATATACTTTCGCTTCTAAAATGTTTAAACCCTTCCCACAAGCAGACCTCTGTACATCTCCCCAGATCACTTTTATATTCTCTAAGTAACCTGTTTAAAGGCTCCAGTAATACAGCGTGGTTCGGTTTGTAATACTCCTATAGTTCAACATCTGCAACAAACCGCATATTTTTTTTTGTTTTTTAGGGTAGTGTAACTAAAGGCTTGTAGCCTTTCCGCACACATCCAAGAGCCTTTCTTACTTATCCTATATTTATACTATTTTACAGAGATCTTTAAAAAAAATACATTCCATAAGTCTTAGTTTTACGTTAAAGTTCCCATACCTGGAAATAAAAGCGCAAAGCCTTAAATGACCCATCATCAGATTAGGCAGTCATCCATTTAAACATGTGTCTCTGAGGGCAGCTGTTACGAATTCCATGCCCTCTGGTATTCAAATAGAGCATTTCATAATCAGAAGGTAATATAATACAGTCCATTGCACCCTACACCGTCCGGCATTGGAAAGCATAATATGATTTACTCTTTTTCTCTAACCCCGCTGATAAAGATCTTAAGCATTATCTAAATATAAAGCTGTTGCTGTTCCTCGCTTTTATATTAAGTTTTTCAGTCGAAAATGTATAATGCTTAACAATACCTTGTCGATTTGGGCCTGGAAAATCATCGCACAATTGCATTTATGCTTTTGGTTTAAATTGTTTATCCTCTTCGCAAGCGTTTTTCATTTCGGGTTTTGAGTTCTCCATGATTCCGCTCGTACTCCTTCGTTAATTCTGGTAACCTACCTGTAAAAGCTTGTCATACTTCCCTTGAAATACCCTACGCTTTAACTTGTCTTTAAAAAACATAACTATTCCATGCAAGACGAATACTACCACCCTTAATTTTACTCAAAAAGGGGCAAGTTTCATTTCTGACTTCTTATGGGGAATCTAGTTTAATCTAAGGATACGCTCTGCTTATTTTCTGAACTTGCTTTTTTCTAGATCCTCACCTTGTAAACTGCTCAACTATATCTGTACATCAAAATCACCTTAATGGATCAAGGTCAAACGAGGAAATAATACATGACCTCTCTTTAAAGTTTGCTGAAGATAATTAAGCTCTCGTATTTACTTCTTCCTGATAATACATCAATACCACTAAGAAACTGAAGCACACAAAATTAAAACATACTTTTTCTCGGGTTAGTTTTAGATACTTCATTTCTAGCTTATTTTTTAATTAAGTAACTGACCTTAATTCTTTTTTTTCGAGCTGCTTCGAGAAAGGTTATTAATCGTAGTTAATCTTACAGACTTGAAAACTTGATGAAATAATATATTTTACACACATTATATTATAAATAAATATAATATAGGGTTAAAACTAAAAAGAGCTATAATACTTACTTTTTTGTTCCCAAGCCGCCTGAGTAGCACACCATCCTTTGTATCTTCAAATTAGAGTTGTGTCCTCAGCCGGTCAATCCAAAACTATATATAACATATGAAAGAAAGTATTTTATATATATTTGTATATAATACAGTAGTAATAAAACTTTTATTAAACTAAACAATAATACTATTAATAAATAATATAGTGATTTTATGTTTAAACTTAAATAGAGTTATTCTTAAATTTTTTGTGTGTTGCTTCTAGACAAAAGTTCTGCGTCTCCCACTAAACGTAAAATTAAGTTAAACTTCGACGCACAGACAGTAAAATTACGACACACGAAATGGGGTCTAGCTAGACCCCCTGAAATTGTTACCCATACGTAAGAATTAAGCATTTAAAAAACTATAATAAAAAATTCAATTAATTATAATATTCATTATAATTAATCTAAATATATACAAACTATTAAATTTTGCATAATAACATATAGTTCCAGGAAAAGGTTTTAAGCATACAAAATAAGTACACTACACGCACTTTCAGTCGTGCATTTCTGTTTATTTGTTTGATGTTAATTGCTCTATAACAATTTTTTTTCTGTTTCATGCCTAACTTTATTAAAAATATTTAAGACCATTCATTCGATCTATGACTTAACCATTCTGTTTTGACTATAAGACACAGTTTATAAGCATTTAGACTTGCAAAAAAAAATCAATGAGGTAAAAGAATATTTTACCATAGACATCGGTGACCAATGGATTTTTTTTGTGTTGAATATCCATTGACAAGTTCATAGGTACCATCAACAGCACCTGTAGTTTTGTTGCCAAGCAAGGTGATGTCTGGTTCATGACTAATCTCCACGAGTCACTTTGCCCGGAAGATAAAAAAAGCTTTTCATTTAAGACTAATACAATACTATTCTGTTCTTTTGAAAAGCGAACTTGCTTAAACGTATTTTCTTTCAGTTTGGAACAAACGCGTTATTTCTGTAGTTTACTGAAAGGTGTCTGACTCCTTTTCCACAATTCATAACCAAGTTGCGTACTGGCAAAGAATTTATCGATGGTAATACCACAACTTTGCTGGAAATACTGTACTATATTTAATCTTACCCTTAGTCCCTAATATTCCTCGGTGCATTTCCTTGTGTACCTGAAGCAAAAGTACTTATGTAACATGTAATATATATTAGCTTAGCTAAAATAAAGTTTACCCAATTAGTTCTGCATGTTTGATGTATATATACTCTAAAAAGGGCTTTTTCTCGAAAGAGCACAAGTTGTTTATCAAAACAAACATAGATGTACCCTTGGGACTCAAGATTCCTTACAATTTCAAATTAACTTCCAAATACCTTTCTTATTGGAAATAGTTTATTTGTTTTTTCAGCTCCTCTCGTATTTTTAAGTTCTCAGTCGCATAACTGTGATGATTATGTAGCTGTCTCTTGACATAATAGTAGGTACAATAAAACGACTAAAAGCCATTATCTTGAGACCAAGGTATGTTAAAAGCTTTAAGAACAATGCAATGCTTTAAATGCAAGAAGTACAATATAAGCCTTGATTTCGATAGCATCAATAAGTATAATTTCTAGATTTACTCAAAATTTTCTTATTCTATCTATTATAAAAAAAGAACAACTTTTATTAATGTCTCCGTTACAATTATGTCAACAATGTAAGGACTAAAAAACAAAAAAAAAACATCTGCACGCTATTGAACTATGTTTGTAATTTTCAAAGCAGTTTTCCAGTTATAGACTTTTGGTAATTTTGCTAGTTTTATTGTTATCTTAGACAATTTAGTTCCATCTTTTACATTATACGATGGGATACTTTTGAGTATAGCTACTTGGTTCTGCAAGATACGATGACGCCCAATAATCTACCCTAAATCGGAAACCGTAGAAAAACGCAGGACTAACCATTATGATAGGCGTATTAAGTAAAATCACGAATAAAAATGACCCCTTACTTAGAAGAAAAACAGTGCTAATCCCCAGAAGTGTAGGAATCATGAATTAGGGTGTTAGCCGGAGCTTTCAAGGCTTACAAGGCCATGACCAGACATTTAGCTAATAATTCGCTTACTCATTATGCAAAAAGTGCAATAAAATTAGAAGTTTTAACATTTAAATTTAATGGTCTAACTCACTCCCTTTAAGGCCTCTTTTAAACTTACCTTCACAGTTGAATATAGTTTCCTTGCTGGAAAAAGGAGTGGCAAGGGTGCATGTTTACTTGGGCAGAGTTTCAGTGATATGAATTTGGTGATGCTAAACTATTCCGCACAACAATCCTAGAAAATAATCCGAGAGTTTAAATCATAAAGGTAATTCGGCTATAGTAGGAACAAGAGTGTTAGTTAATGAGTTTCCTTTTGCTTAAGTAAAATCTTTATTTCTGGATGAATTCTCTTTGCTTCTCGATAAAGTATTAGATTTAGTAGAACTTTCTTTCTAGTAATTGCTTTTACCATTTTATATAGCTACGGATTCAGTCTTGACTGCAGGCTCCTCTTTCATCTTTTGATCAACAATAACCACATCATCTTCTTTGACTACTAACATTGGTACATACTTTTCTTTAACATCACTTGTAACCAATTTATTAATTTTATAAACGAATCATCGGTTTTAAGTAAAAACTGTCAATGCACTGATCATCTACAGCACACCATTAAAAAATTAAAAAAATAAATGCTAACTTAGTAAACACGTTAATAACAGAGCTGCTTTAAATTTTAGAGCCGTTTCGCCTTATTTAATATATCTATTATTT
Organism: Zophobas morio; assembly: GCF_036711695.1. NCBI lineage: Eukaryota > Metazoa > Arthropoda > Insecta > Coleoptera > Tenebrionidae > Zophobas > Zophobas morio. Next base: position 29,384 of record NW_026972199.1, on the reverse strand, counting down.
ATCAATCATTATAAAAATGGATACGACTAGGTTTTAAAGCGAGACCTGTAGGTGTTAAATATTTTAGCATCATGTTAGAGGTAGCCTGTAAACTTACAGGCGCGGAGTGCTGTAATAGTTCAAATTTCCCTTTCTGTGCATCATTTTTGTAAATAATGAGTTTTAACAATGTTGAGTACAGTATCTACAAATATTTCCAGTGTTCACATGTTCTCTGTAATATTTTTTTTGGGGAGGATTATTAAGCATGAGCAATTGTTCCACAAACATAATGCTTTTCCAATGGCGGAGTAAGCAATTACTTGGACAGTTAATTATATTAGCCATCCTTTGTTGAAAAGAAAGATATGTACTTACAGATAATAAAGGGCAGCATAAAGAAAACTAAAGAAAACAGATTGACATAAATTTAAATGAGCAAACTTTATTTAACCGCTTACCATAGGTATAATACCATAATATAAGGTACAGTTTTCAATAGGGTGGTTTTATAATTATTACAATTTAAAATAATCGAACCGAAATTAACGGAATTAGTAATTAAGAAAATGTTGCTGTACCCCACATGGCGCTTTTATACCGGGGACAATGGTTCGCTCTATATTGTAGTATTTTTCGTTGCCCTTTTCATTTAGTAGTCAGCGTTTACAATGCGGGACGGTGGCGCCGTTCATACATCACGAAGATCATCAATGTTTATTAAAGGTTGTCAGTTGGAAGTTTTAAAGTACGCCACGGAGGTGGGTGGGCTAACAATTATTAAATCAGTGTGGGATCATTACATGTTGATACGCGTGAAAAATTGATAGCAGTTGGCATGTGAAAATTAAGTAGGATAGCAAGTCTAGAATACCTGAAGTCCTCGTGTTATATATTGTATGGACTTAATTAAAACTAAAACACCAGTTTATATCGTTTAGCCATAGTTCTAAATTTTTTTCATTGGAATAAGGGTTTTCACAGTCACATGTTAGGAGCAAGGCTTTTTCCGCAAATAATGGTTGATAGCTGAGAGATCGAAGATGAGGCCCTCAACGCAGAAATGGGGAATATTTTAATTAATTAGAGCGGTTACACTGCCGTCCCCTCGTGTTACTGTGGTCTTTCCTGCATGGTAGGTGTTTGGTGAGTTAAACTAATTCCCCTTCTTAATGTTTATTTCAAATTTTATTTTTTACTTATACCATCAGCTTTGCAAAAAAAAATATATATATTTAATTTTATATTGTAGAAGATGGAAGGGAGCCATTGACGCTGATTCAGTTTATCGAATAGATCTGTTGCAGATTTCGCAATTTGGTTACTAATAGGCTCATATAGTGAGATAACTTATTTTATTATAATTTCAGCTAGGGTGACTTGCTTAATATAATTTTTTTTTAATGGAACAGGTTCCTTGAGTTTAGTTTACTCATCTTTAGCTTGCAGATTTCACCATAGGCGTAGGTAGCGTTTTTTTTAACATCTGTTGTAAGCTCTGTAATTATGATCTTGTTTAGCATTTTACACGTCAAAATCCGAGAAGAAAAGCTTCAAAACTGAAGTCTGAAGCAATTATAATTCTCCCTTTTTTTTTAAGCAAAAACTAAAAGAAATCCTGTTATTTGTAATTAGAAACGAGTACCTCATCTTAGGGTACTTTAAATTTGACCAGGGATAGGAACCTACGATTTTTATAACAATTTCGCATTCTTATGGCTTCTGTAAAGTGAAATTTTTAATCTTCTAGTTCAGATTTTTAAAAAATCTTTAAATATTAGCTTTTTTTTTCTTTCTTAGAGTATTGTTGATAGGAGAGAAGGTGGTAATTCAACCATAAGGTAGATTAAATCAGAAATATTCTTTTGAGTACCTTTTGGAATAATTCGCCCGAGTTTTAGTGCAAGAAGTATATGTTGGTCTTACATTTAGTTGGTGCAAAGATGTAGAGACACTATGAACCCATTCGTTAGTTTTGTGTCAAGCAGTACAAAGATAAGGTTATTTTTTGATCAAAAGTTATGAATATTTTAATATTTGGAAAAGTATCTTCGTGAAGCTATCGCTGTTAAGTAAGTTAGGTCTGCCAATACACAGTTATTTTTCTCAATACAATGGTTCACCCTACATTAATCACGTCACATTTTCTTTGTTTCGCGCTTGTGGTGTACTTTCAACCAGTGGTTAAAAACTGTGGGTAAGCCTATATCCTGTATTTTGTTTCGTACAAATGATGAAGCAAGCAATAAAAAATGTTCTTCCTTCCGTGGGTTCGCACCACAAGGAGATGTGTGACTTGTATTCTCTCAACAGTACCTTCAAGGTAAGAAAAGAATACAATACTAAAGAAGCGTCTAGCAATTATTGGATTAATTGCAATATTTTGCAAAGTGAATTATCTAAAATAACTTAACTTAATGAGAAAGAAAGATATTTAAACTCAGATTTTAATGCAGGAATGGGAAGAAACCCTAATAAATATGCGGTTCAGCGAGTATTTTTTAAACATGAGTAAGCCGAATTCGCGGATTATTAAGAGTTCGAATTATAACTAGGGATTGTCATATAGGCAAATTTGTAGGGTGAAATATGTATGCAAATGTCCTTTTACTTAGAATGTAACTAAAATGGGCTGGTAAGATTTTTTTGTTTTTAACCCGCAATTTTTTCTCTAGGTAAAATTTTAGGTTTTAAGTGTATGAAGGGATCATATCAGGGAAATTTTTAAAAATATATTCCTTAAATGGACAAATATAAGTTTAGACTTGATCAGATATACACTCTTGATGAGTAAGACGTAACGACAGTTATGGGACCGTTTCAAATTAGGCCTAGTCTTAGGCAACGGATCGGGCTAGAAAACCATTTTTTGTATCGTGAACCATAAAGTCACTACTCATTGACAATCATGAATCCCGCGCCTCTGTTGTACCCAGAATCCACTAAACTATGTAAGAAAATGAAGTTACACTTTTATGGTCGCCCTCCCTAAACATACATACGCACAAGCCATAAAACTTCAGCCTCTGGTTGCTTTTCATTTAGGTAAATTAGTTACTATTAAAAACATCGGAGAATTGACAAAGTTATCGTTTTCTGGCGTTTACCATAAGTAATACTATTAATGGATTTAAGAAGCCTGGACTGTGGATTATAAACAGACTTGTTTTATTAAAAGTAAACTTTGTATAAGCACAATCCGATATGATGAATATACGCAGTCAAAGATGATTCCAATAACCTCCCTTAGCCAAGTACCTCAATTTATTGATATTTAACATGAAAATAAACGTCTTTAAGGACCATTCCTCACCTTAATTAATCAGTCACATTAACTGCGTCGAGTGATAGTCTAGACAGTAACGATTCTACGAAAAAGAGATTCTTAGAAACATTTCGACCCTACTTAAAAACTAATGAACCAAAAAAAGTTTCAAGGCAATTCAAAATTTACCTATCGACACCAGAGTTGATGGGAAAAAAGCTTTTGGAAATGGAGAAATTAAGAAAAACATCACTGCAAAGGAATAGTGTACGTAAGGAAGAAAAACTAAAAGGCAACTATGTTTCTGATTATATAATCAGTTATATACAATTCTATTTAATAAATTTTTTAATCAATTTCCTAGCTTTTAGTTTATGGTTTAAGCTACCGCCCGACATGGTCGAATCTACCCCACCAGTGGGGCAGTTTCAAAAGTATGTCAAACATGTTTGCAAGCAGAAGAATCACGATTTTAGTCAAAATGTTTTACAGTTTAACTTGTTAGATAAAGTCAATTTATTTATTCTGTGTGAATATAAACAAAAAAAAATTGGATTTATAAAAGATTTTTAAACATAAAAGTAAATAAGGGCTGCATCATCTACTCTTTTCCCTAATAGTATATGAGAACAAATTTAGAAAAAGGGGAAGAAAGCAAGACGCAGGGCGAAGGTATTTTTTTTTAATCTGCCAGTTTCTCTAGATTTATAATCTTTTATAAAAAAAAATCACTAACTATTTTCTGTATTTGCATTAAATAGTAAAAATTGTGGTTAGTCATTGTGTTGTTTAAAAGTAGTTTTTTTTTATTACTACTTTTTGGGGTATTTTTATTAGACATATAATTGAAGTTGAGAGGTTTAACTTTTTTTATAGTGAATCTTTAGATCCTGAAATGGTTATTAATAATATATTATCGTATTAGCGTAATGACGTTATTATTTCTTAGGATGTGAGACATTATGTATTTTCTAAAGTTATTGTTATTAAACTTAGTGCCACCTTCACTAAAGTTAAAATTATTGGTTATCGTTGTTATTGTTAAAACTACTATGATTAATACTGGTAGTGGTTTTATTATCAAATTTTTGGTTCTGTAAGCGATGTAAAGAAAATTTTTTTTTTGGTTTACTATTACCTTAGTTACAGTTGTTTTTTACCTTTCTTAAAATTTATTATTACTAATATTAATGCATTAATAAATTTATTAAGAGTTGCTGAGCAGAATATGAGATATTAGCTTTGTTTTAGTTTAATTTGACTTTTTGGTCTCTTAACACGTCGCCCGCATAGTCACGGAACTAACTCACAGATACACCTCCAAATAGAGAATCCGTACCATTCTTAATTAGTACCAACCTTCAATGAAAACGTTTCAGAATTACATTTCATCTATTAATTATCAAAGTATATAAAAATATTTTTGCCGTAACCTTCGTTATTTTCAAACAGCTGGAAAAAACGAAATTCGTTTATTGATTAAGCAGTTTTATGAAAGAAAAAAAGTCGTTTAAGCCCGGCAAGTGGCTTGTTCTGAATGCCCAAACGAGGCAGTTACTCAGTAAACAAAAATAATCACCAAATTGTAGTTCATGATAGTAAAATGAAGTTGCGTGAGCTAGCTGACAGCACAAAGATATTAATGGAACGTGTAAGCTTTATTTTACCCGAATATCTAGTCATGAGAAAACTAATATGGTATCGCGTGTTGCTCCCAGAGGACGAAAATCCCAACTTGTTTATGATAAAACCCTTGAAAGCGCAAAAATAAACCATAGCAGGGTTGCCCCATGTTTTAAGCAAAAGTAAGCCTGGCTACATTGATAATAAGGTTAGAAAGACCATTTTTTTTGAAAATAGGTTAGAGATATAATGTATCCTGACCCTGTAGGCACAGTTATTTAAAAATTTATAATAAACTTACATCACTATTATCGTATGACAACAACTACCAATGTCCTGATTATTTTTATATTTCTAATACTGCTACCATTTTATCTATTGGGTACAATCAGTTATAAAGTAATTGTTACTTTATTATTTTGCATTTATGGTTATTATTTAAACAGGTAGGTGATTCAGGCGTCTACATATAATAAAGTGAGAGTGATCAAAAGTTAAGAAAAAATAGATAATATCCCGTTAGAGTGACTAACAGAAATAAGCTAAACATCTGGTTTCAGTTTGCATTCACGGTGTAATTAAAAAAAATCTTAAACTAAAAGGCTTCTGTAAAAATTTATAGAGGTTATTTTTTTTTGAGGTAGTTTTTGCTTAACCATCTTACCTCTCAAGAAAAGGCCCAAGTTTGGGCGCAATTTTTGCATACTAGTAGGAGTAAGTGTGTATTGTGTTTTTATGCGGTGTTCCAGATTGTTTTAGTTTTTTATCTTAATGACACAGTCATGGTAAATTATTTATTAATCTTTTCTTTATTTCCCTTAAGTTAAGTATTTCATTAGTTAGGGTTTGACATATAATTTTTACTTTGTTAACCTATTCGCAAATAAGTTTGGTAGAACTGTTTATGCCTGAGTTGAGATGCTACTAATAACACTGTCGACTACCTACAACTCCGAGGGAGAAGAAGTGTAGAGTTTTATATTAATTTAATTTGAAAACTGGTTAACTGGAACAAAATATTTATTCTCAACATAATTATTGCAGTCCTAGGAGGCACAGCTTCTGCAACTTTTCTAAACAGGCAAGTAAGCTTGGGGCGGTAATCCTAGTGTAGTTTTTGCTTGGGCAGGAACGTTTTCCGTAGGAAAACGACTTGAACTTGCGGTATCTTAATGGAAACCAACTATGAGCAATTTTTTAAGCTTTGTAAGTTAATTGGATGCAACATAAGAATTTGTTACAATTATGTTTGATGTTTCCCTAGGTCCATGGCTTCCTAAACGTTAAATTTGTTAATATAAAAAATGAAGTTCTTCTTTGTTCGTTGACAAAAAAATAAAATCTGCTCAAGTGTGAAGTTCTCGTTCTCTGAATGTCGATATTCTTATCTTACATTGGCAGTGTAATCTCAGCAAAGAGGTCACCTATTAAAAGTTTGAGTAAATGATCTCTGCGTAGTTTAATATATTAAACTAACGCATTGCTTTTTCAGTTCGCAGGTCAAAATCCTGTCAGAGGAGTTTAGGAGCCGTAGATAATTATTCCATGTGTGATAAAAAGCTTGCAGTTCTCGTTTAAAAAACTTACTGATTTTTTAGAGGTCATCTTGATACTAGGATTTTGGAATTATTAAAGATTAACATATAATAATAGATGGATACATGATAGATAAAATAGAAGTTATAACCAAAATATAAATTGAATAAAGTGAGATTTCTTTTTATTTTTATTATAAAATTGAAAATCTCAACCAAACTAAAAAAGTACTTTGGACTGCTCAATCTGATTTCCCTCTCTTCGAGGGTGGGATTTTGAAGCTGTTAAAATTTAAACCGTGTCAATCTTTGCCATACATCCAGAATTTGAAAGTATTTTCGGTTTATTGGCCTGAACACTTTCCAGTTGAACTAGGGTAGCAAAAAACCACTGAAAATTATCATCAGAAAAGGTTATTTAAGTACTAGCTTCGCAGTCTTCTGGAGATACCGACCAGTATCACCGTCAGCCAAGCTTTTCCGTTTATTTGAATGATAGAATTTAGTTAAAAATTAGTGTCTTTACTGTTTCATTTAAAGTATAGAGTCGTCAGTATATGAATTAATATAACATAATTTCACTATATGTTATATTTTAAGACAGATTTTAGACCTTGAGTAATTGTAAAGTAGGAAGGACAGTAAGAAACGGGCTTTTTAATCAATGTAGTTTTTTTTTTAAATGTATTTTCCGCTAAAAACTTTTTTAAATGCTTTAAAGGTTGGGGCTTTAAGCACGCTCTGCAGTTAAGAATTGCCCTAAACCATGAAGAGTTCGTAAACATTCATAACAGCTTATTTCCATAACGCAGATATTTTTAAAGCGGAAAAGGGCAGTACCTCCAGACAGGAGAGGCATATGTTATATTGGGCAAATAGTCGTTTTGTAGACCAAAAACTTGTTTGTCGGTAAAAATTTACCTTTCTGGTTTAGACAGGTATGGAGGGAAGCCCCAGTTTTCTTAGCTTCCTTAATAACGTAAGATCTGTGTTTAATCAAATCAATCTTTGATCCCCTGAATATTTAATACGTAAAATCTTGGGATGCCGTATTTAAGGTATTTGTCATGCGGCACCTTCTTTCGTTAACATACCAGTAAACCTCCTTTTGTCTTAATTACTTTAACTTTTAACTTCCACTTTTGGTACCACTCTCTGATATGGTAAGAAAGTGGAACTAAAATGTGAATGTATGAAGGCAGGAGCTTTAAAGGAGATAATATTGCAATACCTTCTGCAAAAATACTGCTTTTTCTTATCACAAAGTAAAGTTAATCATTTAAAAAACACCTTCAATAGAAAAGTAAATTGGATGAGACGCCACCGCAGTTAACAATATATTTTCTGTTTTTTGGATATAGTCGAGTTAATTTAACTATAGACAAGGAGAATTTAAAATGGACTTAGTTTAAGATTAGGTCTCCCTTACCAAACTTTGTTAAATTATATATTGACATTTTAACGAAAATGTCTAAGAATTTTTTGCGGTTAAATTTTCTAGTAACCTGTTCAACTACGGGTAGAATTAATAAAGAGATCAAAGCATATTGTCCTACTTGCTGTAGATCGCGTTCAATACCCACATTCAGTCTTAAAAAATTATTTTTTCCAGTAATTTTTTAATGAGGGAAATAAACTGGTAGGACGATAGGCACCCATATACTAAGAAGGTAAAAAACCTTACGAAACCATTTTTGATACTTTTCAGCACTTTATGAAAAGACAAAATTTTGGTAAAGCATTGCTCCTCAGACTTGACTAAGTGACGTATCTATTACAAAAGTTTTACAAGCTCAAACTGTACTGCATACTTATATTAATTTAAGACTATTCTAATAAAATATTTTTTAGAATTTTTGGCAAAAAAATTATATCTTTTTTTTACCTAACTCTTATTAGCGCTGCAATTAGCGAAGATGTTTAACTCTGCCAAAATGCTTTATGGTAAAAGAATAAACCTTTTGGAACCTAAAAAATCTTGTAAAATGTGCTTAAGTTCGAGTTTATAGTAGTAAATCAGATAGTAAATATCGCTTTGTTCATCAAATTCCTCTATCATATTTCAGGGGTAGGAATACACTTCCGCCAAAAAAAAAAAATTCCTTTCTTTTTAAATTACGCTGTTTAAATAAAATTGGGGAAAGTTCACAGTTAAAAAAGAAATACTACAAAAAAAAGAAGTGAAGCATTTTATTTATTAAATTGAATGTCTGTTATGAAAAATATTGTTAAAGAGATACCATTTAAATTTCTGAATAAGTTTAAAAAATATAGGCGTTCATGAGAAAGTATTACACAAATAAAGGCGTTTTATTAATAATTCTATTTATAATAAATTTATGTATATGCATTAGTAACAATTGCAACGCGATTAACGTATAAATACTTAATCATTGAGATAGTGCGTTATTAGGAGGTTAGCATAGGTATTAAAATTTCATAATACTCAGTAGCTATGGAAGTTTTTTTAGTAGCTTTAGGCACTTCACCTGATTTTTGTATCCACACTTACAGCCCCTATGCTATTTAAACTAGGCACGGTGTTTTCAATTTCAGAAGTAGATGCCGGCAAGGAAAACCTAAAGCTTTTCTTTTTAGAAGTCACTTACGCAGGTTTTCTTCCTTTCATCCCCCTCTTCAGTTACATAAGGTTTATATAGACTTGCTTAAATTTTAGCAAACGCATTTGCTTTCCCTAAATTCTCGTAAAAAAAAATTTCATAAAGGGCTACTATGATTATTTTAGATCTATTTTTAGGTTTTAATAATACCACACATACTTCAAAAAGTTGAAAATTGACCAACTTTGTATTATTCTTTTAGTCCCTTATACCTGGATCGAAGGTTTAAGAATAATATTTCCTTTGCTTGCGTTCTCATCGCAACCAGTACACACAGTTCAGGTGAAAAACAAGGTTGTAAGAGGCTCGATAGGTAAATTACCCTCTTTGGTCCTGCTATACCCTGTTATTGTCCACCACAGCATAATTGATTATATTATTAAAACAGCTCTAGTCAGTTTTAATTAGTTCCTTGAAATATCTATGGGATTTCAATTATTTAAATACGACAAAATGTGCCAACTTAAATCATATGGTTCGGTAATGTATATTCTTTAAAAAGCAGGCGACCTCATTGTTAGTTTTACGATTCCTTCGAGTATGTTTAGCGCCAAATGTACATGTGCAAGTACCAAGAAGCATTTAAATAGTATACTAAGTCTTCGCAACTTAATTATTTAATGGTTTATACACCGAAGTAAAATCGACTCTCCCGCAAGAAGGTTTAGAGTAACTCTACCAGCTTCAAGGCGGCAGTCTTAAAAAGAGCAGCAGGTCACAAGGTTTTGTCGAACTTCTTCTATTTTTAGGTTTTTCAAAAGCGAGGCCTTTTCTTGTCAAGAAAGGTTGCCTTGGATGTGGGTTTTTCGGTTACAACCAACTTTATTAGATGATCCTACAATATTGGGTTTCTGTTATTTTAAAATTATAGTTTTTAATTGCAAAATACTATTTTACTATTATTCAGGCCAAGTACCTCCTTAACCATTTTATCCAGTACGTCAAGTAAACTTTTACACACCGAAGATTTGGAAAGAGGAACCAGACTTTTTTGCTTATAATCATCAAGTAAATAAGACCTAAAAGACTGAAATCCTTCACTGAGTTGCTTTTTTAAGTAAACATAGAAGCACGTCTTCAAGGTGTGTAACGGAGAGTTTAATACTATATTTCAGTATCACAATTAAATTTTTGAAAAATAAGTTAAAATTCGCCAAGTTAATAAACTACTTTAGATAATTGAGGGGTCAAGCCAACCTCAGTAATTACTGATGACGGACAGAAAAGGTTTCTCATGTATGGTACGCTTAGACTTATTGCAAACGTCTTTTAGCATAGCTAGTCGCGAACAACAGTGAATCGACAATTAACATATGGGTTGACCTAATTGGGCCCTAGAAATATAAAGTATTTCTCTCTCTTCTATCCCATTAAAAGTTCATGCAGTAAGCTCCGCACACTATAAATGCCTTATCACCGAATATTAGAGAGGTCAAACTTTTAAATTAATTATGAGAAACTACTTTTTGGACATGTAAATTTCCAATGCTCCTAATAGCCTCTATCTTAGTGGTGTTCTTTTATACAACTAAATAATGAGTAATCTGCCCAATTTAATTTAAAAATTAAAGGATCTCTCATCTATAAGTAATTTTCCTTTAACAAAAAGAAGTTTTATTTCGGAAACCAATAGCCCCCCAGTAGATTATCTTACTATATATTTAACTGCTGACTTGGTGGTGATCATAACAATTTAATATAATCGTTAGAAAGCGTTTGTTTCTTGGTAAACTTGGGGCGGTTATAAGGCAGTTAAACGTAATTGGAGATCCTTTTAAGATTTATTATTCAAATAATATATGTATCTACAATGATTGTTAGTGTGAGTTTCTAGAACTTTAGCATACTAGGAAGCTTTTTATAGTCTTTGTGTATTTGGACGTTTTGCGAGGGTCTGCCCTTTAACCTAATAATGAGTTGAAGTGCGAATTTTACAGTAGTGACCAAGCAGATAAAATTGGTAGCATTACCTGGCACGTGACACGATTATTAGGAGATTTTAATAGATATCTCAGATTCAGGTAAGGTCCACGAGAACCAAAGGGCGGGGTTTTTATCTCCTTAAAAACTTCCCGTACAAGCATCTTTCAAGGGTGGAACTTGAGCACATAGTTTAGTTTTAGTCGGTGTGCAATCAAGCTCAGGATAGTTGCCATTATACTCAACTTTCAATATTCTTTATATTAGTTGTTAATAGGAGTAAAGTTTATATTTGTTTTAAGGCAACAGCCTACTGGGCGTTCAAAAGTCATTGGATAGGTTTAGTGGTATTAACCCATGAAACGTACCTGTACACCAAAGTTATTAATACCTACAATATAGAAAAGCAAAACCATAGTTCTTCTTATGTATTTTTTGTTATAACTTTGGATGGAACATTGTTGGGTCAGTTGCCTAAAAATCGTTAAATAGGACTTTGGAGTTTTAGGACTAGTAAGCATATAATAGAGACTTTTTAGATTTCGTAGTATAACTATTAGGGTGTTAATTTTCTTATATTTCACTCCTGCAGGGGTTTAGCAAATAATCATAGAAGTTTCTTGTTCTTAAAAATTTCTTCGAAATTATTTAAGTCTATCAAAGTTTTTAGGGAAGTTGTACACGTAGACACCTGACCAGAAAAATGCGAGTTGGCAACGCTGGGATCAAACTTGCGATCTTGAGACTGCGCGACAACGTTTTAGCCACCTGGGCTACGGTAATAACTCACAGCTTCGATGGATAAATAACGTTTAAAACTTGTTAGAGCCCGATGAAAATGAACACCATACCAAGAACGTGCCCACCATAGTTACTTCTTATCTTTTACGTCCAAACATATGTAAAATGGTTTAGCTTACCACCAGTGCGGGAGTTAAAACTTTTACAGAGCCCTTATTACAAAAAAGCCTTTCGTAGCCCGCGGTATTTCTAATTTAATGCTTAAAAACTTAACTTTACGAACTATCTCTCTGATTTTAAGGTTAATTAATTAAATATTTAGCCTACTTTCCCCAAAGGTAGTTTATTCCTAAAACTAGATCCTATAGTCGTTTTATAAAAGTTTATTGCCCCATAAACTTGTTATCCTGCCTAGGAGAGGCGGAAGTAGCAGTCATCTAGGTTACAAGAATTTGTGTATAGTATATGCGTCTTGCCAAATTTTCAAGTTGATTAATTAAAAAAAATCTTTTACAATTCACCAGATACTCAGGTTTATGGAAGAAGTTACGAAAGCTTTTAACAATAAAAATAAAAAAGTAAAAGGTGAGGTCTTTTTAGATATTAATAAGGCTTTTTATAAATTTTAGTGCGACGGTCCAGTCTTCAACTGATTACTACCAGCTTCCCTTTTTACTTAACTTTGGTGGTACACTCATACCTATCGGCTAGAGCCTTTACTGCTAAAGTAAGTTCATTTGAGTTTAATATTAGACAATTAAAGATGGGCGTCTTTCAAGGCTCCTTATTATCTCTTACTTTTTTCTATCTGCATGTCCTTAATGCTACAATTATCAAAAATAATTTAGCCCAGTACGCTAATGACACAGCCTTTTATTATAGTTCAAAATCCGCCTGGCAGGTGTTTAACAAACAGTTTTATTTGAGAGCACTTGAGGCATGGTTTTTAACATAAAGGTTATAAATTAATGCTTCGAAAAGTAGCTTTACGATTATAACAAGAAAGAGGTTACTTAACCAGGCCCTAGTCTTTCTTAACTAACTGTCATTCCTCGAATAAAAAGGTTAATTATCTCGGGGTTATGCTCGAAGACAGACTAAGATGGACTCCGCATCTTTCTTACATCGTTTCTACTACCAGCACAAGGTATAGATTTTTAAATCTTTTATTATACGGGAAAAGCAAATAATATTTAAAAAAACAAGCTCCTGTTATACTAATCGTTATCCCCCGCTGATGGTCTATGTCTCTATTGACTGGGCTTATTTCTCAAGCAATCATAATCATGGCCTGCAAATACTACAAAATCACGCTCTGAAAAGGGCGGTGGACGCCCCTTAGTTTGTGTGCAACGGTCAAAATACTTATAGGATGTTATCTTGTGTGTCTATTCAAGAATATTTTTATAAAATTTTACGGAACTGGATTCCTAGGGTCAGTAGTCACCGCAACATCTAATTAGGCAGCCTCTTTATAATGACTCATGTAGGCACATCAGTTACTCGCGGCCAAAACAGTTCTTAGCTCTATTTAAAAGAGATTATGGTTTATTTTATTAGCTTATTAAAATATATTTTTATAAATAAAACGTTATTAAAACTTTACTATTCCTTTAATATGTAATATTGTTATTACTTTACAATTACGCCTTTATTTATAAATACTATTTAGCTGTACTGATAAAGCGCAGTAGTTCTTTCTTGATGACGCAAAAAATTGATAGGGAAGAGTGGTGCTGCGCGACAAATATATTTTTTTAGCTTTGATAGAGGGGAAATATAGCTAAAATTATAGTTTATTTTATTAACTTATTAAAATTTATTTTACAAATAAATATAACGGTATTGAAAGTTAACTATCCCGTTAATTGTAATATTGTCATTACTCTGCTATTACGTCTTTATTGATATATACTATCTAACTTTAACGATAAAGCGCATATGTTCTTCTCGTTGATGAAGCAATGACAGTGCTATAAATTATAAAAAAAAATAAACTTCAGATTTCGTTTTATTATTTACATTTCTTTAATTTTCTTTATTTTTAGTTTATTAATCCCCTTTTGGAGTTGCAGTTAAATTAGACAGTAGAAGTTTTTTAATATAGAAAGGCTATATATAGTACAAGTTTAAATGTAACAGAAAAGGAATTATACAACACCGGGAAAATAGTAATATATATGAAATCGAGTAAATATTAACCCTTATAGGTTACTGGTTACTAGGTTTACCACTCCTAGGTTCAATTTAGTGATTTCGCAGGAAAAACAAATTTATTTTGAGTCCCATAGTTTTGCCCGTTAAAGGGTTAACAGCAAATACATAGTAGAAAGTACAGGTCCGAGGCCACATCTAAGGAAAACAAGAGGGCTGCGCGAAAAAAAAAACTTTAGTTGGATAAGTAATACAATATTAACCTTTTAACTGGTACGGGTGTAAACTTATTGTAAACCGGGGCTCAGATTGACTTTTTTCAAAATATATTTTTTAATTTTATAAAAAATTTGAGTATTGCAGATTTTTTATAAAGGTTTATACAGAGACCTACCTCACAGTTGAAGCACGTAAATTGGATACATTCATACCCCCCCAGGCCACAGCTTACCAACGTATATACGATATCGTGCAAAATTGTTTCAATGTTTTGCATTTTTTCTTTTAATATAGAATAACTTTTCAATAAAATAATGGATTACTTTAAAAATTTATACACAGTAAACTTTAACGTTCTAGCTACATTTTGTTGGTATTTGATCTTACATTGGTTTAATACTCGAAAAGGTATGAACTTGTTAAAGTTGAAAGACTAGAAACAATTGGAAAAAATTAAATTTAATAAATGAGGTTTTAGTAATTAGTATAGTACTCATTTTTCAGAATCACTGCTTGTATCCTCTTTGGTTTACTGGCAATCAGATCCTAGCATTGATGCGTTGTTATATTTTCCCATTCTGATTGGACACGTGTTTAAAGCTCGTCCATGTTAGCAGCAGCTGATTCGTACGATCCCAAGTTTCTCTCCACCATGCATGCACAGTGGGATTGAGATCAGGGAAGTGTGGAGGCCACTCTGGCACTTGGAACGAGGGTTATTGGTGCCAAGATCGCCCTGATAGTGCATTGTGACCTGGTGCATTATCCTGCTGAAAAACCATTTACCATGTCCAAGGTCATATCAATCGCATGCTCTGGGTAGTTCATTCTTAGTAATGTCTAAATACGTGATTGCGGTGATGCCCCCTGTCACTTTTCCCAAACATTCGACCCCCCTTACATGTTATACAGGGCCAAATCATAATTGATCCCCACCCCCATGTTTATAAGTTTGCACCACCTGGTGATCAAGTATTCAATCATGCCGGATTGGTTCCAACACCACCTAATATCATCTCAACCATATTGATTGATCTTGGTCTCCTTCGAAATGAATCAATTTTCGTACTGTTTATCAAAAGACCGAAAAAGAAATCCGCGTCGATGCGCACGAGACCCACGACCATGAGAATCGCGTCAAAGCTCTTAACCACTGAGCTTATGTAATTGACCTGTTTGGCTCGTAACAGTTGAAGAGTTAAAATAAGACTGAAAAATAAACTTTTTACAGCTTTTCAAAATTAAGATTCACAGTCTGGCCGCCCACTCCTCAGCTTTTGGTTTCCTTAATGATTTCCAAATTTGGCTAATTGTTCTTTGTTAAAATTTTTTAATGTTAGTTGTTATAGAATAAAGCAGCAAATATAGTTGCTAAGAAGTGCAATAATTCTCACTAATTTGACAAATACACTATTTGTGGGTGGGGCCTCGTGTATTTAGGTTTAACGGACTAATGGAACCTAGTTGGGCTCCTTTTTTGGTGAAGTTTAAGTTAACCTCAAGATAAGCCGTTTCCGCACCGCTTAACTTTTTCTAAATTTGTACTTTTAATATACAACCGCGATGTACAAATAATCCCTAAAACTGTGTACTCTAGTAGTTATTCTCTTATCCAGTTTTTCTAAATGTATCTTTACTTCGTATTATCTAACTTGCGTTATAAATGTGAGGTAATTTAGTATAACTTATTCTTAATAGGCCTTACCTTTGAATTCTTAACCCGCCCATGAACTTTAGCACTACTTTCGCAAAGGACTTGTTTAATACATATTATCAGATTGGATTAGTGCTATTTGGATATATTATTGGGGGGTACACTGGTATTTTTTTTCTAGGTACTTAGAGTTTTTTTCAAAAGGATTTTAACTTTGTACTTATTGTTCTGTTAACTAGCCATCGGCCTTTTCTCCGTACCCTTAATAAGTAGTTATAGAGCGAATTTATTAGATAGTACTTTTGCCTCAAAAAATTATAATAAGCGACACCCCCCCGTAAGGAATGTGAAAACTACTTTGCCTGTGGCCTCTCAGCTAAAAAGGAAGTGTAAGTTTGTAGATCTACTTGTTATAAGAAAGTTATAAATTACTTAAAAATACTTTACTAAACTTATTAGGGATAAATCCTTTGTTACTTTCTGATAATCAAACTATAATACCCTCTGAAACTTCCTTGTAACACTTTAATTAGTTTTTAAGCTTATTTATTTTTAGCGTTATAGACATTCGAATCAAAATAATAGACAAAAAGAGCTGTCAGAAATGACCTCAAGAAAGCTTATATCATCACCTTTATCCTCTTTATCGGTCGCTCAAACTTCCTCTGCATCTGCTCAACTCCCCTTAAAATTTACTCATATTGTAGTTTTAATTTTAAGTAGGTATTAAAGATTTCTTATAAAATGCATTATTAAGTATGGAGGTGAATCCAAAGCTATAACTCCGAACTCACGAAGACCCGATTCCTTTGCTACTGAGGTATTATAGGTTTTACTTCTTTTTTGTCTAACAATTTATAAATAAATCTGAGCATTTTGAGGGCCTCTGTCTTATTAAAATACGCACAGAGCCTAACACAGGACCCTATCAGTCATATTTTGAAGGTAAGTTTATAAACTTGTAAAAATCCCTTTAAGCGAACTAACTTTCTTATTTTAGAAACATACTTTTTGCGACATCTTTTTAAAAATTATTTTTTAGGGAGAAATCGAACTTTCGAGTTTCAAGTTCAGGGTAAGTTTCTTCATGATCTTGACCATGACGATAAAATTTGGTTTGGGATTGAATTAAAGCGGAAACTCCACGTGGGCCTCATAGGAAAGGTACACTTGCACTCAAGTCGTCCATTACGTGATTACTTTCTTATCGCTAAGGCTATTATGAACACCGTGCTTGCCCTTTGTGAGAGATTAGTAGGCGGTATTCATTATAGCTGGGGCGAAAAGGACGGTTCCGACTGCTCCCACGTCGTATTTCCCCTGGAAACAACTGTGGATAGGTTTATTGTTCTCAACTGCAACAGAAAACATTTCTCATCATTACTCGGTTCCTCGTTTAAGGTTAATCATTACCTCGCCGGGTGAGGAGCCCCCGCCCCTCTGCGTGGGGATGCTCCCAGAGCCCTTGGACAAGAAGGCACGTGCTTCTTTAGAGCATTACTATTTGGCCGAGAACACCTACACTTTTAGTATGCATGGTGTCATATTTGGTTAAAGGCTCTAGTTGGCCCGTTAATTACTATTGCTAAAAAAAGGAATGTACGTGGATTTCATCAAATGGGCGGTCGTGAACTTTCCTGGAAAGAAGAAAATAGACATTCGAACGCTCCTGGGCGATCTTCCTCTATGGCTGGTCGCCTACACCGTTAAAAAAGTTTGCCTTTCATATCATTTATAATATTAGTTTAATATATATTCATTATGTAAAAAGAACGATAAAATTCACCACCGAGATCGTAAAAAATATTTATTTTCCTTTGAAATTGAACATTCAGGTATTTAACTGCAGTAGGTGATTTTTAGTATTGCTAATGATGTACGCAAATGCATAATTATACTAAAGGGGGTGAGGTTATTTGGGTCGATGATAAGTGCAGTGTCGGAAACCTCAGCACCACCAGTAATATCATTCCAGCAGCGGCTTTACATGCAGACAAGACGGAGGCATCACTTATATATTATGGTGCACCCATGCTCGCTGAAGACACCCCCCTGCACACAGCTTTCTCAAGAGAGCCTTCATGAGGTTATTAACAAGGCCACTTTACCGGAGGAGGGCCAGGAAACTATATCAATCTCATGTCCAATGTATGTCATTGGAGCCAACATCCAGCGAGGCGTCTGGTTTGTTGTCAAAATATGGAGGAAACCAAAGTCTGCTGTCACTGGTACTCACCCATTACTGGTGATTTCTCTCTAAATGTCATATTTGAGGTTTCAGAAAGCGAGAAAGAGCCGAGCAACGAGGCATCGGACACTGTTTCTGCCCTTCGCAGCCTCGGTAGCATCCACGAATTACAAACCCTTCATTCGCATATTCACGGCTCTTCAAAAGGTGCTTTTAACGTCATGCTTACCCCCTTACATACATAATATCATCAGGGTTTCCTGAGTGGAAGTTTAGCCATGAAGAAACTGCCAGTGCGTTTGCTAACAGTTCACTTTCTACCCACTCTATTGAACTCGTTAGAGATGACATTTCCAATTTCCTTGCGCAACTTTTGAAAACTACTGAAGTATTTGCTATCATCAAAGAAAATCACTTTATGCCATATATTAACTATTTCAGGGCCGAAAGACGCTGACATACTTCCTAGACGAACACTTTAACACGCGCTCTGTTCTGTTCACTGGCTCCTTGCGAGAACTGGATCTGACGGTGAACTATACTCACGGGGCCGTCTCCATTGAGGTTTTATATATTTGGCGCCTGTTGCCCGCTCGAAATATTTGTCATAATGTTTAGGGGATTGCTGGACGGGCCGTGTGGGAAACTCGTTGGATGGAATGTTGGGCCGTTTGCTACGCTTCTCGTCTTTGGTGCTTTCTTTCTCGGGGGTTTCTACCAGACATGTGTTATGCGAAACTATATAGCTTCTATTCGAAGAATCGTCGCAAGTGTGATATTGACCTCGACTTGAGAGATGTTCTAGAGGTTCAGAAAAACCCCGAGAAGTATTTCCCAGCTTCCTTCCTTAACGTTGCTACTGTTGGCCGCGTTTACTACCTTGCTTTCGATAGCAAGGCCAAGCGTGACAAATGGTGTGATAGTGTAGGGATATGCTACGTTGTTCTCTGTTCATCACATTCTTCTCATTTCAGGTGGAACAAGCTTATCGCGCAGGTAATGGCTGCGCAGCAAAATCTCGTTAACGTAGGGCAAGTGTTTGGTTTAAATGACCTTATTGCCATTCAAGAAGTTTTTCCTTTAATTTGTGGCTCGAATTGTCTCAAAATTTCATTTTTTTCAAGTCCTATGCGAGCCGCTCAAAACACCGCTGGGATAGCGAACGGATTCTCATGAACGAACGCGTCATGTACTTTGGCGCCACTCCCCCCGGCATGGGGGACGTGCACCCTTGTGATCTCATGGCCAACTGTCTAAGGGCTGTTCTGTCTCTAGAGGCCGATTCATCAAGAGGCTCGTTTATGTTGCTGTTATAACTACTCGCTTATTATTATACAATCCAGAAAAACTGATTGCCTTTCTTAATGAAATTTCTAAACTCAAGATTCTTAGCTATGAACGACTTGTGAGGTAGGCTAAATGTTTTCTTTTATTTGTTTATTATACTATACTATTACGCATTATAGCCTTGAAAACCACGAGAGAGTCTCTTTTTTCATCAACATGTATCATTGTTTAATGGCACACAACCTCATTATTTTTGGGCCGCCTGCTATGTCTTCCAGAACTCAGTTTTTTCAGGAACTAAATTCTTATATAAAATATGATCGACAGGAAATATAAACTTACGACTGTATATATGCAGATAAATAGTTATGAATGTGCTAATAACGTTTTTTCCTTGTTTGAGGTGGATATTTGGCAGTTTACGCAACATTATTATTACTATGAAATGATAACCCTCTAGATTGAATTTAATCTTCTTCGTGGGGCGCTTCCCTTTATAAAGAAACCCACAAAGTGTCCTCATACACTCAAGCCATTTGACCAATCAGATCCTCGGTTATATTAGCCAAATATTTTTTGGACCAAGAATCATATACGAACAACTCTGCTTAGACGGCCACTTGTGGTTTTCCAAACCGATCAGCTTTTTATGCTGAATGTCCACTGGGGCTCCTCTGCTTTTGGAAACTCTGTTCCTATTCTTTCTAAGAATAGCACAGAGTTGCAAAAACAACTACACTCTCTTTCAACAAGGACGGCAGAAACTGCTTTGAACGTAAGCATCAGTCAGTATGCGTGTATTAAAAATTGTGATTACTCTTCCCCTAAGAAGTTAAAGAATTTATCAAGTTTAAATTTTGCATAGTATAATGCAGGAAGTAGAACACTGTTGATCCATAAGAGCTTGGAATCCTTTTTAGTTGATTTTGACTCAAAGCTGGATATGGTCCTCTCCATACTTCCTTTTTGTTCAGAAGAAAAGAAACACGAAATTGCATCGTTTCTTGAAACTTCCGAAAAAAGTTCACGAAAAATAACTTTTGGCAAGCCAGACGCTGAGTACGTAGCAAGACTGCACGAACTGAAAGAACCATCCCCTTAGTGAACGTCAGAAATATTTTTATGGGAGTTAAAGCTTGTACTTAACTATGGCTATTAATAAATCATCCTTAGAAACAGGCTATTTGCTCCGAAAAGACCTGCTGGAAATAGTACATCTTCAAAAATTTTGCTCGTATGATACGACTTAACTATGAAAAATTTTTTTATCCTGCGCCGTCTATAGCTATTTTCATTGCGCCTTTTCCCCCTTTAAGAGAAGAAACACCAACTATTATCGTCTTTTGTTCGCTCTCACAACCAAAAATGAGCATATAATTAACCGCTCCTTACCAACGTGCAAAAATTGTGCTTTAAAATATTATTTAACAAAGTTCGATCAGGTTAATATTGAAAGAACAAATTTATTTACTTTTTTAAACTCTTCGCCTTACTATTATAACAAGCTTAGCCCAATTTATGGGGGGGGGGTACAGCTGTTATTTACATTTAAATGTATTTTGTAAAGTTTGCGTTTTACTATAGTAATGAAATTAAAATTACATTTGGAAGAAGAAATATACACTTAAATTCGTTAAGGACAGTATTAATTAAATATAAATTATTAACTCTATAAAAAGTTAAATATTACACTTAAAACGCTATTAAATAATAAAATATGCTCCAACGAAGAACTTAGGGGCGATGCACATTACCAATTAACTCTGACGGAACCTTTTTTAATCACGTATATATAATTAAAATGGATAGGTTCTTAGTAATAACCCATTTTGTTTAATTGCAATTAAAAACAGACTTCAATAGTGCTAATGAAAATCGTGCGTATGGTGTGGCTTGGTTCGAGTTAACGTAACCAAAAAAAACCATGTGAATTTTGTTGGAGTGTTCCCGAACAATTTTGATTTTTTACCTCTTTCATCAAATTACATTATAAATGGGTATATAACACAATAAACCTCAGACCGGGAGGGAGCTCTTAATCGGAACGGACTGGTTGGTAAAATGGAAATGGTGCTATCCGGAAAGACTTTAGAAGGTCTCGGGTCTTGTACCCTGGGGCCCCCTCTCCCGGTGGTTTTTTTTGGCGGTTTTCCATACCACTAGGCCGAATGGCAGGGGTCAGTGCCCGATATTTTCCGCTTTTTTAGTTTTCCGGAGCAGTCTTTTGGTAAAAGCTCTTTCGCTTGGCCATTCATGTCGGCTTCTCTCTTTTAATTAAGGCCTGACTGTGTTATGTAGGTAATAAAAAAAAAAATTAGAAACATACTCCAGACGCAGCTGCGATATCTGACAGCAGGAGTCTATTAGAAGTTGCTTATGGGGAAGTTGACACGTAACCACCAAATCATAAAATGCGAGTTGGCACCTGCTGGAACCAAACCCACGACCTTGAGCTTACGCGATAATGCTCTAACCACGGGTTCAGGGTGACAACTCACCTTTTCGGTCGATAATTTACAACTTTTGTTAGAGTTCCCCAAGGGCAACTTCTCTCGCCCCTTTTACTTGCAATTTATATGCTATTGTCGTCAAAATCCACAAACATAAATCGCCTTCTATGCGGTTATACAACCGTTTACTCATTCGTGGAAGTTCTCCGCCTTGCTATGCCAGCGTCTACAGTGTTATCTTAATGCCCTTGCTGGCTAGGGCCGTAACTGGAAAGTTTCTATAAATGTGATAACGAGCAATGCTTATAATTTCCATGAAAACCGTTTTCTCGTTGGGGGCCTTTACATTTGATAGCGTGAAGATTCCGTGCTGTTCTCAAGCAAAATAACTGGGAGTCATCATTGACAAGAAATTTCCTGGCAGCCACACCTGGCTATGTAGCGGCGAAGTCTAAGGCAACAAGAAGGCGCTTTACCCTTTACTATGCAGCAAGAGCAAACTTTCCTTGCGCATTTAATGGCAATTCTATATTTCTTACATCCAGCCAATAATGACATTAACGACTGTTGCTTAGACCTTATTAGCTCTAAATTCTAGCTCTTTCCCTGCTCAATATCTTAAAGTTAAATTGTAGCGGCTACAGCTAGGACGTTATAAAATGAAGGGAAATATTAATTTAATTGCGTTGTTTCACACTCCCATCCGAAAACGGATTTAGGCATATGAAATTAGCTACAAATATATATGAACTAACTAAAGGCGACTACCCAGGAGTATAAATATCCTAATTGTTTGCTGAAAAAGTTTATTAAAGCTTTTGTTTGGCCATCGGTATTATTTGGTGGTGGCATTAACTTTAATGAAGCAATTGATAAACCAACATTCATTAAATTCGTTTCATAAAAGTAATCCTTTGAATGAACTTAGCTCCTTTTTTACTACATACTGACTGAGGAAAAATAAATTTATTTCATCGTCCCGTAGACCTATTGGGAGAGTAAAAAATTTAAACTGTGACGCTTATAACAGCCAAGTGTTAAGTCATGGTATGAATGCGTAATTTTATAAGAGTAGATTCCAACATATACCGCAGAAATATGACACCATCGGACCAAAAGAATTTTTCTTCGCTCCAAGTTGCTGAAACCAATTTTTATCTTTTGTTAATATTTAAAAAGGATCCAGTTCAGTGTCACGATTATTATTATACCATACACGACGGCTGCATTCCTACCCCACCAATTTCTAACGCCTAACTATTTATTGTTTCGCACACGTTTATAGATATTTTATTAAAGAATTTCCCGGTAATATTGTGTGACCACTTTTTCCCTGTTTCGGTTTCAGAAGCTAATTTCGATTTCTAAATAATTAATTTCAGGGCTTGTTCTAAGGTATATAGCCCATTATACAAGCTCGGCTAATTGTTAACCGCCATTTTTTTCATCACAAAAACGATTTTTTGGAGGATTATTATACGAGAAAAAGAGGAGGAGCGATCATATCTAAAACGAATTTAAAAATGTGGGACAGGAAACAGCACGTGAGATGACACGTGACAATTTTTTTGTAAACTTTTTCGTCTCATTTTTTAAATATATTAAATTTGATTTTAACTAACACAAAAATAAAAATATGTATTTAATAAAAAAAAAAACTAAGCGATAATACCGTTTTTAAATTTGAAAATATAATTTGTTGTGTACTCACGGGAGCCCTTCTAAATAATGTACATGCAATGTTTGCTCCAGAAGATTTCGAAACGATAACTGTTCATGTAGAGAGAATTGATTTTTTATAAGTTTTGTTTTGGAGAAGGGTGAGAGCGTTTTCATCCTGAAGCTGAGGGAAAATTTTTTAACTATTTTATAAAGAGTTTTACCTCGTTACCCTCGCGGGCGCAAAGTAAATTACTTATTTTTTGTAAAAATATATATATCCTTTATGTGGCTGAGAAGCTGGTCGTTACAAACTTTATTCGCTATTGCTTTGGTTTAATTTTTTTTTAACTCTTCGCGTTTACTGAATGACTCATTAATTATAGCTTTTTTAGTGTTTATATCGTTACTTCCTACAATAACATAAGGTTAATGACGATTAAGGGTGATAAAATGAATTGCAACTTGGTTTTTTTAAAAATTTTAAGACAATTATTTAAAAAGGGACTAGGGATGTAGGGTTATCCTCTATGGTACTTATCACGTAAAAAAAATTTTTTTATTCACTTAACCACCAAACTTGTTCTTACCTGTTGATCCAGTATCAGGTTAATAAAGACATCATATCGGTGTCGAGAGTTGTCATCGTAGCTCACCAGTTAAGAGCATTGACGCTCATAATCAAGGTCATGGGCTCGATTCCCACCGACTAGACTCTCTTTTTCGGTCTTTGTTGTGTAATTAATTTAGCCCTCATAAATTCTAATAAACAATATCTTTATTTAAAGGAAAGAAATAAAAGGGGCTTCTGAAGGCCTTAAGAAGACGGTATCAACTATAAAAGAAAGAGATTGTAAATTTTAAGTTGTCTGCTAGTAGAGGGAACCCTACAATGTTAGGAACAAATAAGTTAGGCTGCCAATTGGTTGCTATATAATAATTTTTGTTTGAAGAAGACCCACGGAACTGTGAGCTGCACCGACAATAACTGAATCTGCGACATTTATCATGCTTTAGCTACGTTTACAAACACAGTTCCGGATGATGAGGGACGAGGACATTGCGTATAAATTTTCTGTTAGAGGGGCTCTGTGTTTGGACAGCCTTTGGACTTTAGGAGACGCTTAGTACAAGAATTAATAGCATTTCTGGGACATTTTTTTATCTCATTCAGCTAGTTGGTCAAACAATTATGAACTCCTAAGTTAAGCCCTACAGCACTAGCCCCCCCACCCCCCACCCCAACCGCTAGGTAGAGGTCACATATCTGGTTATGTGTCACGAATTAGGGTTGTGATAGGGGAATAATTTGTTTCAGAAATTATATTTGAGACTTCTGTTACCTACTTCATTTTTATATATCCTAGCTTCAGATTTATATAAGCCAGAAATACTTAAATATTTATGTTTAATAAAAAGTAGTTATTAATTACAATCGCTATAAGGGATTACAATAATAATTCGGCCATAGTTATCGCATTAAAGCGAATATTTTGATTAAATAAGTTTACTGAAACTTGAAATTTTTATTTGTCTGTGCAAAGAAGCCCACGTTTTAAGGGTTACATGCTTCTATTTAAATTTTAAGATCAAAGGTCTTGCAAAATGGAACTATTTTTCTACCCCCCTCATATCTTTAGTAAGGCTTTATTGGGAAGTTTAGCATACTAATAAGTTGCACAGGCCTCATACAATATCGTTAAAAATTTCGCCGAGTTCATATACCCCTATGTTTTTAGTCAGCAAGAGGAAGAACTTTTTCTGCCTCGTCTTCTAGTAATTTCATGGCTAATTTACTAAATTAAAATTAGTAAAATGAACGGAATAAAATAGCTGGGTGTAGTAATATATGTATATTAATTTTTTATTCTGATGCTCTCTTCAAGCTTTCTTTATTTATTTAGCGGGCATTTCCATTCATGCATGCCCAGTAACAGTTCTTAACTCGCTGAAATCTGTTAATTAAAAAAAACTCGTTTGAGCTCCTAATTATTATCAACTTGTTTAAGTGTAGCTCGTTCACTTCCTATTCTGCTCAGTAAGTTTTATATTAATTACCCGTTTTAATAACTCATATAACTGTTAACTAAAAAAAGCAACAATAACAAAATAAAATAATTTTATTATTAGGTCTACTTTAAACTTAAGAACAAGAGAAACCCTTGAACCATTTTTTTTTATTAAAAGTTACTGTAAACGACGAATTTTTATTGGGAAAATTATTAAAACTTTATAAGAACGCTCCTTGTGAGGTCCCAAACTTGCAAGGAAAAATAGGGTAACACTTCAGTGACTTTATAGTGTTGAAGCTAATATAAATATAGCCATTAGTAAATAAAAAATTTTTTATTTATGTTTATCCAGGTGTATTATCTATTTTTTTAATTTTGACTTTAGATACTTTCTTTTTATAGAATCATTTTATTACATTCAAATTCTTCCTACTTATTTTAGACAGTTTTCCATTATAGTTTTTATTTGTAACAAATCAATTCTAGTGGCTACCTGTAGCCGTTAAAGAAGTAACACCACGAATAGGAAATATTTTTCGTTTATCGTTTTTTTTTAACCACAACAGAAAGTCATAATATACCATGTTAAAGTGGAGGGAAGGGTAAAATGAAACACAAATTAGAAAAAGAAGAAAAAAGCCACAATCGTTGGCTCTCACTTATTTTCAGATATTTTACACATTTTAAAAAGAAGGATAAGTCAGAAAACGTTTTTTACCGAACAAATGAGGCTAAAACTTTAAGAATTCAAACGAAGTCAAGAAAAACTGAGCTGGAAGATTATGACTTTTGCACTATTGATGTTGATACTACGTTAAAACCTGCATGCTCATTTAGCTCTATAGTTTACGAGGAGAGTTCCAAAAAAAAAAGGTTATTAGATTCTTGGAAAAAAAACGACGACTCCCAGCTAATAAAAAATACATTATTAGAAATTATTCCTTCAAAAACTAAATGCATTGAAGCATCTAACACACTGAAAGACGTAAAAAACCCCCATAAAAGTGCTAGAAATAGTATATTTAGCACCATTAGCAGCCAAGAAAATTCTTACAATTTCTACAAGGAAATTAACAAAACGTTTAGATTAAAAAATACTTTAAATATTTCACAAACAGCTAAAGTTCAATTGGTTGTTCACAAAGAATCGCAAGAACTTTATGTCTTAAAACGTTTATTTTCAAGAAATTTTAATACGGAACTGGCTATATTCAAGGAAATTAAGTTCATGCAAGTATTAAAACATAAAAATGTTATAGAAATGCTTAAACTCGGGGTCTGCGATAATATTTTGCCCAGTAACCAGATTTTAAGGGAATATGTGATCCTTCAAGAGTACCTGGGTGGCGGTGACCTATACGAATCTATAAACCCAGAAAAAGGTTTAACCAATATGGTTAATGCAAAGAACTATATGTTGCAATTGTGCGACGGTTTAAGTTACTTGCACGATCTTAATATTGTTCATCGTGATATCAAACCTGAAAACATTGCTTTAACTAGCGATCTTTCATGTCTTAAAATCATTGACTTCGGTTTATCCGAATTTACAGTCCCCAAGAGATCACACAAAAGACAGGTGGGTACAGTGCCTTACATGGCCCCAGAGTTATGGTACGATCTCGAATCGGAGTTTACTGATACCGATTTAAAAGCAGTAGACGTATGGGCATTCGGTGTGGTTTTTTTTACAATATTGACTGGAAGATTCCCTTGGTCGCAGGCTAGTAGCGAAAGTGAGGAGTACGTAAGGTATACAAAAGGAAGTTTGCTTGACGATAAACCTTGGATTTGGCTATCTCCTCCCAAAAAATTTATATTACAAGCTATTTTTACAGAGATAGAAAAACGTCCAAATATTAAGGAAATAAAAAAAATAATTATTTTAAATTGGGTAGAGTAAATATTGAGAGGCATAAAAGCTCATTTTTAACGTAGCGATACCAAGCTATCTTTTAAGGCAACCTTTATTCTTCTTTATTTCTTGTCTTGAGAGGCGTTATAAGTTTGTTAATAATTTAATTTTGTAGTCTAAAGCTGCAATAAACTTTACCTTGCATATTATGTAAAAAATAAAATAAAAACAAAGTCAATATTTTTATTGTGCTTTATGATTAGCTGCAGTTTATATTAAACAAGGATAGTACTTCTTTGCTCCATTCACAAAGTGCTCTTTGCAAAGGTATATAAAAAAAGAAGACTAAATTATTTATTCTAGTCCGGAGCTGAGAGTTTTTCCGGTCTGAACCTTTTACCATGATCTAGATTACGCCTAAATATTTTAACTTAGCGACCAAATGCATTAGGAAGAAAGCTAATTTTTTTGTTTACCTGCTCTGCTTTCTGGGGGACCTGTTGAGTTCTAAAGGAGGGACTCCAAATTAGGGTGTATACTACTAATTTTTAAGAATTTATGTACACTTAATTCTCTCTTGGGTACACTATTTTCTTCTATTGTAAAGCCACATCTGTTGTAGTAACTTTAGGAGTAATCAATCCTGGAACAAACAGCTCCTCGTTAAATACATACTTGACACACTTTGGAAGTAACTCCGTAAATTAGAAAAAATAAATAAATAATTTTTTATTAATAAACCAAATTCCATTAAAAATACGTCTTTATTTTAAAAAGTATTTAAAAACAGTAGCGATTAATTCCATTTTTAACACCTGTGATGGAGTGTCTAAAGTAAAACCATCTTAAAAAATTAAAAAGTGCGTTTTATAATAGCTAATAGCAGATAATAAGTTAAGCATTTTTTAAGATTTCAAAGGTTTAAATATTTTTGCTGTGCTAGCTATATGCGTTTTAGCTAAATTGACACTGACGGTAAGCGCGTTTAATTAGAATTTAGAATTGAAAATTGCGAGTACATACCATGTGAAAACCAATAACATTATTTACAAACATTATATACGCGTTCGCGCAAGCACCGTATAAAACCATGTGAAATAACGTACTTGCTTGAGAGATTAAAATCTTTTGGATGTAGGGTAAGGTATTTTTGTAAAGAGTATTACTCCTACCTTCTTTTATTCTATATAATTAGGGCGCTATAGTTAAATCGTAAGAACTAATCGAAATGGAGTTTTAAAACATCGCTTGTATAACGCACCATTAACTCACTTTTGTTATTACGATATAGGCGGGTAAGGCAGTTCAATAAATCTGCTTAGGCTATACCTCTTTCCTTCCACATTAAATGGGCGCTATACTATATTTACTAATATTACCCGTTCTGAGGGCAAGAATTAACGTTTAAGAGATTTGGTAAATTAGTAAGTACAAAGCTGCTTAGTGATTATATATAAAATAAAATATATTTTATACTGCGTCTTTTATATTCCACGAAAGTTAAAAAAATTTATTTTTACAACTGCTTTAGAAGTTGAGTATATATTAAAATAAAAGCAACCCATTAAAAACAATTTTGATAGATAGAACAAAACTTGCTTATTGCAACAAACAGAGCTCACACTGGATGTTACCATACAAAAATTTTTGTCAAGTTTTTGTGTATACAAATGTCCTAAAACTATGCTCGCTTAAAATTCTGATTTCCTTTGTAATAATTAAACCTATAACTCCAAGTTTCCTCTACTTGTAAAGTTCTTTAGACCACTATTGTAGCTATTTCTTTGGTCATTGTCCCTAAGCTTTAACATTAACGCCATAAATATATATATATATATATTTTTTTTTTGAAATTATTTCATCCCTATTTCAAGTACTTTTAATCCCCACGTTTCGCCTAATTTGCAAATTGGTAAATTAATTTTCTAGGTTTACTCTATCAAGATAAGGTTTTTGTTTTCTGATGGTATATCATTTAACTTAAGACTAAAAAGGGCTATTGCAACGTGTTGATTGTGGCAAACAGGTTACACAAATTTTATGGTTAAAGAAACTGATGGAAATAACTTCTTGCAAAGTATTAAATACTTTGGAGTTTAAACCGTTATCTGTAAAATGTAGAAGTCAATAGAAATATTTTCTAACTAATAATTAGTTTTTCGTAAGTTTTGACATGAAAGTTTCTACAGCAAACAGAATATTTAATGCACTTAGTTATTTCC